>NW_027590076.1:0-7500 GCF_964213995.1 Mustelus asterias
AACACAGGGTGGTGGGGTGAGAGAGGGGTTACTGAGTGACAGTATGAGGGAGCTCATTGTTCCACAGGAGCAGGGTGAGGGAGCTTGTTTGTGCATTATATTTATTTATTTATTTTTCAGTTAAATTTGTGAAAAGATTCAGAGGGTTTTTTCAAAACAGGAAGTAGGCCCAGCAGCAGCCAGGGAAGGTTTTGGAGGGTTTAAAAGTAGGCCGCACTTTTGAGCGGGCAGCGTCGTTAGCGGGCAGCGGACTGAGCAGGGGGCAGAGTGAGAGCTGAAGGGCTTTGGCTCAAAACGGGCTTCCCCAGAATAGGCAGAGGCGAGAGGAGGTTTTTTCTTTTTCAGAAAGTTTATTCCTGTTTTTCCCCAGAGTTAAAAAAAATGCCAGGCAAAATGTTGGAATGCTCCTCCTGCAGGATGTGGGAGATCAGGGAGACCTCCGGTGTCCCTGACAACAACACCTGCAAAAGATGGATCCAGCTGCAGCTGCTGGCAAAGCGTGTTAGGGAACTGGAGCAGGAGCTTGATGACTTCCATCTAATTCGGGAGAATGAGGAGTTTATAGACAGTAGCTTTAGGGAGATAGTTACACCTAAGCAGCAGAGCACAGGAAATTGGGTTACTGTAAGGAGAGGAAATGGCAGTGTGAAAGGACAGACAGAGCAGGGTTCCCCTGTGGCCAGACCCCTCCACAACAGGTATACTGAATTGGATACTGTTGTGGGAGATGCTTTACCTGGAACAAGCTGCGACAGCCGGCACTCTGATACTGAGTCTGGTTCGACAGCGCAAAAGGGTGGGATGAAGAAGAGGAGAGCAGTAGTGATAGGGGACTCAATGGTCAGAGGTACGGACAGGAGGTTCTGTGGTCGGGACAGAGACTCCCGCATGGTTTGTTACCTCCCAGGTGCAAAGGTCAGGGATGTCTCCGATCGCGTGCACAGCGTTCTAAAGTGGGAAGGTGATCAGCCAGATGTCGTGGTACACATCGGTACCAATGACGTGGGAAGGAAGAGTGAGGAGGTCCTAAAGAGTGAGTACAAAGAGCTTGGAAGGAAGTTAAAAAGCAGGACCCCGAGGGTAGTAATCTCAGGATTGCTACCTGAGCCACATGCCAGTGAGGGCAGGAGTAGGATGCTCGGGCGGATGAACACGTGGCTGAGGAACTGGTGCAGGGGGCAGGGTTTCCAATTCTTGGATCATTGGGACCTCTTCTGGGGCAGGTGGGACCTGTACAAGAGAGACGGGTTACACTTAAACTACAAGGGGACCAATATACTTGCAGGGAGATTTGCTCGTGTTATTGGGGAGCGTTTAAACTAGATTTGCAGGGGGATGGGAACCAGAGTGCCAGAGCAGATAGTGGAGCAGGGGTCAAAAGACAGGTTAGTTCAAGCAAAATCACAAATGGAAGGGTAGAGTGTGGTAGAAATAACCTTTTGAGGTGTGTCTATTTCAATGCCAGGAGTATTGTGGGGGAGGCAGATGAGCTGAAGGCGTGGATAGACACGTGGAAATATGACATTATAGCCATTAGTGAAACTTGGCTACAGGAGGGGCAGGACTGGCAGCTCAATGTTCCAGGGTTCCAATGTTTCAGGCGGGATAGAGGCAGAGGGATAAAAGGTGGGGGGGTGGCATTGTTGGTCAGGGAAAATGTTACAGCGGTACTCAGGCAGGATAGATTAGGGAGCTTGTCTACAGAGGCCCTCTGGGTGGAGCTGAGAAACAGGAAAGGTATGACCACATTAATGGGCTTGTATTATAGACCACCCAATAGTCAGCGAGAATTGGAGGAGCAAATCAGCGGAGAGATAGCTGACAACTGCAAGAAACACAAAGTTGTGATAGTAGGGGATTTTAATTTTCCACATATAGATTGGGACTCGCATACTGTTAAAGGTTTAGACGGGGTAGAGTTTGTAAAATGTGTTCAGGAGAATTTTCTACATCAGTATATAGAGGTGCCAACTAGAGAGGATGCGATATTGGATCTCCGATTGGGAAATGAGTTAGGGCAGGTCATGGATGAGAGTGTGAGGGAACACTTTGGATCCAGTGATCATAATGCCATTAGTTTCAACCTGATCATGGATAAGGATAGATCTGGTCCTCGGGTTGAAGTTATGAACTGGAAAAAGGCCAAATTTGATGACATGAGAAGGGATCTGGGAAGTGTGGATTGGCACAGGCTGTTCTCTGGTAAGGATGTAAATGGAAAGTGGGAGGCCTTCAAAGGAGAAATTTTGAGAGTGCAAAGTTTGTATGTTCCTATCAGGATTAAAGGCAAAGTAAATAGGAATAAGGAACCTTGGTTCTCGAGGGAGATTGTAGCACTGATTAAGAGGAAGAGAGAGTTGTATGAAATGTACAGGCAGCAAGGAACAGATCAGATGCTCGAGGAGTATAAAAAGGGCAAGAAGCTACTTAAGAGGGAAATCAGGAGGGCTAAACGAAGACATGAGGTTGCTTTGGCAGCCAGAGTGAAGGAAAATCCAAAGAGCTTCTATATGTTAGGAGCAAAAGGATAGTGAGGGACAAAATTGGTCCTCTTGAAGACCAGAGTGGTAGACTGTGTATGGAACCAAAAGAGATGGGGGAGATACTAAATGTTTTTTTTGGCATCCGTATTTACTGAGGAAACGGGCATGGAGTCTACGGAAATAGGGCAAACAGGTAGGGAGGTCATGGAACCTTTACAGATTAAAGGGGAGGAGGTGCTTGCTGTCTTGAGGCAAATCAGAGTGGATAAATCCCCAGGACCGGACAGGGTATTCCCACTGACCTTGAGGGAAGCTCGTGTTGAACATGTAGGGGCTCTGACAGACATATTTAAAATGTCAGTATTCACGGGGGAGGTGCCGGATGATTGGAGGGTGGCTCATGTTGTTCCGTTGTTTAAAAAAGGTTCCAAAAGAAATCCGGGAAATTATAGGCCAGTAAGTTTGACGTCGGTGGTGGGAAAGTTATTGGAAGGTGTGATAAGGGATAGGATCTACAAATAATTTGCATAGACAGGGACATATTAGGGAGAGTCAACATGGCTTTGTGCATGGTAGGTCATGTTTGACCAATCTATTAGAGTTTTTCGAGGACGTTACCAGGAAAATGGATGAAGGGAAGGCGGTAGATGTTGTCTACCTGGATTTCAGCAATGCCTTTGACTAGGTCCCTCATGGGAGGTTAGTTAGGAAGGTTCAGTCGCTGGGTATACATGGGGAGGTAGTAAATTGGATTAGACACTGGCTCAATGGAAGAAGCCAGAGAGTGGTTGTGGAGGATTGCTTCTCTGAGTGGAGGCCTGTGACTAGTGGTGTGCCGCAGGGATCGGTGTTGGGTCCATTGTTGTTTGTCATCTATATCAATGATCTGGATGATAATGTTGTAAATTGGATCAGCAAATTTGCTGATGATACAAAGATTGGAGGTGTAGTGGACAGTCAGGAAGGTTTTCAAAGCTTGCAGAGGGACCAACTAGAAAAATGGGCTGAAAAATGGCAAATGGAATTTAACGCAGACAAGTGTCAGACATTGCACACTGGAAGGACAAACCAAAGTAGAACGTACAGGGTAAATGGTCGGACTCTGAAGAGTGGAGTTGAACAGGGGGATCTGGGAATACAGGTCCAGAATTCCCTAAAAGTGACGTCACAGGTGGATAGGGTCGTAAAGAGTGCCTTTGATACATTGGCATTTATAAATCGGAGTATCGAGGATAAAAGTTGGCGTGTTATGGTAAGGTTATATAAGGCATTGGTGAGGCCGAATTTAGAGTATTGTGTACAGTTTTGGTCACCTAGTTACAGGAAGGATGTAAATAAGGTTGAAAAAGTGCAGAGAAGGTTCATAAGGATGTTGCCGGGACTTGAGAAGCTGAGTTACAGGGAGAGATTGAATAGGTTGAGACTTTATTCATTGGAGCGTAGAAGAATGAGGGGAGATTTGATAGAGGTGTATAAGATTTTGATGGGTATAGATAGAGTGAATGCAAGCAGGCTTTTTCCACTGAGGCGAGGGGAGAAAAAAACCAGAGGGCATGGGTTAAGGGTGAAAGGAGAAAAGATTAAAGGGAATATTAGGGGGGGCTTCTTTACGCAGAGAGTGGTGGGAGTCTGGAATGAGCTGCCGGATAAAGTGGTAAATGCGGGGTCACTTTTAACATTAAAGAAAAACTTGGACGTGTTGATGGATGAGAGGGGTGTGGAGGGGTATGGTCCAAGTGCAGGTCAGTGGGACGAGGCAAAAAAATGGTTCGGCACAGAAGGGCCAAAAGGCCTGTTTCTGAGCTGTAATTTCTATGCCAAATTTCCTTAGTCTTCTGAGAAAGTAGAGGCATCTTAACCATCGCATCGGCATGGAAGGACCAGGACAGGTTGTTGGTGATCTGGACACCTGGAAACTTGAAGCTCTCGACCATCTTCACTTCATCCCCATTGATGTAGACAGGGGCATGTCCTCCACGACGTTCCCTGAAGTCGATGACTATCGCCTTCATTTTGTTGACCTTGAAAGAGACATTATTGTCATCGCACCAGTTCACCAGATTCTCTATCTCTGGACCAGAGAGAGGAGGGGACAAGAGGGATGGGGATTTGGGGAATGAGGGGAATGGGGGATGTAGGGAATGAGGGGGTTCTGTGGGTGAGGATGATATGGAAGTCAGGGGATCAAGGGGTCAGGGTGATATGGGATGGGGGATATGGGGAATAAGGGAAATCTGGGGGTGAGGGTGATATGGAGGTCGGGAGAAGGGGGTGGGGGTGAGTGGGACTTGGGAAATGAGGGGGATGTGGGAATCAGGGATATGCGAATGAAGGAGGTATGGGTATGAGAGGATTGGGGTTTTGGGGAATGGGGGAATTATCGGGATGAGGGCGATGGGAATGTACGGGAGACATGGAGAAATGAGAAGAATGGTTATAGAGGGAGATGGGGATATGAGGGGGTGGGGATATGGGGGTTGAGGGTATGGGAGTTATATGGGCGAGGGGATGGGAGGATGGGTTGGCGATATGGTGGGGATATAGGGTGAAGATATGTGGAATATGTAGTGAGGGTGATATGGGGATGAGGGGAATTGTGGGATATGGAGGCGGGATATGGGGGTGAAGCGGAGAGGCGATATGGGGAATAAAGGGATAGGATGAAATGGGGGTGAGAGTGATTGGGACACGGGGAATGAGAGGGCGGGGAGATATGGGACAACGGGAATGAGGATGAAGGGGGGATACGGGGTGAGCGGGATGGGGAATTAGATGAGAGGGACAATGTATAGAGATGGGGAAATAGTGGAGATGGGGGTTAATGGAGGGAACAGTGAGGGGGAACAGAGAAGGGAATGGAGGGGTCAGGATAGAATAGAGGGGATAGTTGTGGTGCAGAAGGGGTGAATAATGGTGACAGAGTGCGGAGCAGAGCAGAAGAATAGAGGGGATGGGGAAATAGTGGGGATACTGGGTAGGGGGAGTGGAGGGGACACAGGTCGGTGAAAGGAAGAGAGTGAGATGGAAAGAGTAGGAGACCGGGAAGAAACAAATAAAGGGAGAGTGAGCGATAAAAGAAAATTAGATGAGCTTCAGTGTCAGCAACGAAATCCATTTGTCTGCCTCAGAGTGTTCCTGGACATCCATCTTCTTTCTCAGAAGAAAGAAAATGGTACCCAGATATGATGGTGGTTCTTGCACTATCAGACTTGCCCTGCCATAGAATATGGTGTTAAACCCCTGGGTGTATAATTAATGAGTTGGGAGCTGGAAGATATGGCGTGGTTTCCCGCCAGCTCGAGAGCGGGAAACACACCATGTTCCTCTCCTCTCACCATGGGACACAGACCTGGGTGGGAGATTTCCGCCCAGGGAGTCTCAGCCTACAGTTTCCTGCTGCTTCACTCCCTCCTTCCTGGAGTAGAGCTGTTACATTTTGCAGTTTCCAGTCCACTGGGGCCTTTCCTGAAGCTAGGGAATGTTAGCAGATTACAACCAATGCGGTGCCATAGCAGAGGCCTGGGCATCCAGGTGAGTGATGGCGGCAATTGGATTGTGGGGCAGAGGAGTGGATTTGGAGCAAGGACAGATGGGTGGCTCTCAGTCGGCTCCCCTTTCCTAATGTCTGGTTCTTTGATAAGACACTTCAGAGCCTTTAAATAAGCCACCTCCGCCCTCCCCCCTCCCGATCCAGGAACCCACAAACAACCTGACAGTGTGAGAGTGATCAATGCTTACTTTTCAAGCTCCCCGCATGACAAGTTCCCCCATCCACCATTGGGTGAATACCAGCAGTGACAGGATGAGGCCCTTCGGTTGTCATTAAATGCCCACCTAACGGCCTCAATTGTTGGCCGGCAGGAAGGCCATTCATGAGGCAGGAAAGTGACAGGTTCCGCATCAATCACTCTCCCACCTGATTAAATACCTTCCCCACCCGCTCCAAACTTACCGCGGGAAAACGCATTCAGTTCCACCCAGTATTTTAGTGAGGGCATGGAAAGAAAGGACAATTCATTTCAAAAAAAGGATCAAAGAAATTAAAGGAAAACATCCACATTGTAAAATTGCGCAGACCTTTTTTCTGAAATCACAAATGACCAGTTTATTTTGTTGTTGGAACTTTGGAGTTGATAGGAACTGTCGGAGGGGGAATTTATTTGATTTGATTTTGATTTGATTTATTATTGTCACATATATTAGTGTACAGTGAAAAGTATTGCATCTTGCACGCTATACAGACAAAGCACACTGTACATAGAAAAGGAAAGGAGAGGTATGTAGTGTTACAGTCATAGCTGGGGTGTTGAGAAAGATCAGTGTGATGCGAGGGGGGCCATTCAAAAGTCTGATGGCAGCAAGGAAGAAGCTGTTCTTGAGTCAGTTGGTAATTTCCACTTGTGGCAAATACAGTGGGACAGTCCTGGTTTCCATAACGCCTGTGCTTATGGTTTTATGAACTGGGAACAGCAGAAGTCTCTCTTTCTGCCTTCTATTGACCTGATCTGATAAATGAAACACATGGAACGAAATTTGTGCTTGGTTTTGGTCAACTTGCGGTTTGCACGCACTGAACGAGTAACTTAGCTGCGGAAATTATTACAATTCACAAGAGGTCGAAACTCCAGTGAATACAAAGGCATCACAAGCTGAATTTATGTGCGCAACTGAAATAAAAGCAGATTAGCAAAGACCTTGTCTGGAGAACACCAGATATGATGACATGCTGTCGTCTCTGCTTGTTAATTTTATAATGGAGATTGTTGGTGCTACAAATCTTATTGCTTTTGCCAGTAGCATAGAACATAGAACATTACAGCGCAGTACAGGCCCTTCGGCCCTCGATGTTGCGCCGACCAGTGGTACCAATCTAAAGCCCCTCTAATCTACACTATTCCAATATCATCCATATGTTTATCCAATAACCACTTGAACGCTCTCAACGTTGACGAGTCCACCACTGCTGCCGGCAGGGCATTCCACGCCCTTACTACTCTCTGAGTAAAGAACCTACCTC
>NW_027590076.1:747500-780000 GCF_964213995.1 Mustelus asterias
TTGTTCAAAGCTTCTCCAATCTAATTCCAGGTTGGATAGAGCACGGCACAACACCAGGATATTTGAGACTTTTGCTCGTTATATTGAAGGGTTCCACCAGATATATCATTAGAATTCCTCTGGCCTCCTCAATGGTCACACAAGTTGCCCTGCAGCAGCTGTTGTATCTCTCCTCTGTGACTGTGTTTGGGTTACTCACAGGCACAATTACCCAGCCCTTCAGTGGGTAGCGCTGGTCTTTATTAATTCTTTCAGGGGATGATGGTATCACTGGCAATGCAAACACTTGCAGCCCATCCCCAATTGCCCAAGAAGGGGGTTGTGAGCCATCTTCTTAAATTCTGCAGAGCATCTGGTACAAAACCGTTAGGAAGGGACATCTGGGATTATGATCCCGCATCAGTGATGGCAAAGCAATATATTCCAAGTCAGAATGGTGTGTGGCTTGGAAAGAAATCTGAAGCTGGTAGGTGTGCCATCCTTCTGATATCCTTGCCCATCTCCGTGATGGATAGTGCCTGTTTGGATAATGGTGTCTCAGGAACCTTGGTGAGCTGCTACATTCCACCTTGTATGTGGTAAAATACTACCACTGTGCGTCAGTGGTTGAGACAATCAATGTTTAATTTGGTGAATGGCCAGCTGATCCAGTGGGTTCCTTTTCCATGGATGAGCGTCTTTGAACCTGCAGTCAATCCAGCAAGATGAGCGGATTCCATCACACTGCTGACTTGTGCCTTGGAGTTGGTGGGCAAACATTTGGGAGACAGGAGGTGAGTTCCTCATCTCCGAATTCCCAGACTGTGATCGACCCTTGGAGCCATAGTGTTTACAGTTCAGTGTCTGTTCAATGGTCCCAGTGCGCCCCCACCACCCAGGATGTTGATGGTCGAGGATTCTGCGATGGTGCTGCCATTCAATGTAAAGGGAATATGGTTAGATTCCCGTCTGTTGGAGATGGTCCTTGCCTGGCATTTGTGGAGTGAAACATTACTTGCCATTTATGAACGTTCTTCAGACCTAAAGATGCTAGCTCTGTTGAAGAGTCATCCAGATTCGAAGGGTTAGCTGTTCTCTCTCCACAGAAGCTGTCAGACATGCTGAGCCTTTCCAGCATTTTCTGTTTTGTGCAGGTCTTGCTGTTTATGGACATGGACTGCTTCAGTCTCTGAGGAATTGTGAACAGTACTGAGCACTGTGCAATCATTAGTGAGCATTCTCACTTCTGACATTATAATGGAAGGCAGGACATTGATAAAGCAATTGAAGGTGGTTGGGATTTGGACATCACCCTCAGGAACTCCTGCAGTGATGTTCATGAGGCACTGGAAGGATGACACTTTTCTGAAGATTAAGGGCAGACTGATGGAGTGGCAATTCATCAGATTGGATTTGCCCTGCTTCTTACCACATTGTCCAGTAGATCCAGTTTTGTAGCTGTACTGGAACAGCTTTGCTTGGGGAATGGCTAGTTATGGAGGACAATTCTTCAGTACCATTGCTGAGGTACTGCCAGGCTGACAGAGTTTGCAGTACGCAGCGCCTTCAGTCATTTCCTGACCTCACATGCAGTGAATCAAATTGTCATCTGTAATGCTGGGGACCTCAGGAGGAGGCCGAGATTAATCATTCTACTCAGCACTTCTGGCTGAAGATGGCTGCTAATGTTTCAACCTCGTCATTTGTACTGATGCTTTGGGTTCCCTCATCATTAATGATGGGATTCTTGTGGCTTATATATATAAAATCATAGAATTCCCACAGTGTAGAAGGAGGTCCTTTGGCCCATCGAATGTTCAACAATTCTTTGAAAGAATATCTTACCCAGGCCCAATCTCTGCTCCACATATACGGCCCACTAATCCCCATAACCTACATGCGCTGAGACACCGAGGGACAACTTAGCATAGCCAATCAACTGAATCTGCACATCTTTGGACTGTGGGAGAACATTGGAGCACCCAGAGGAAACCCACACAGACACTGGGAGAATGTGCAAACTCGACACATAACGTCACCCAAGGCGAAATTGAACCCTGGTCCCTGGCGCTGTGAGGCAGCATTGCTAACCACTGTGCCACCGTGTCGCCTAATGTAACCGGCATGTCCAACATTTTGTGCCATGTCTAACACTATTTATGACTGGATATGGCAAGACAGCAGATCTCTGATCTGATCCATTGGTTTTGGTGTGATTGAGCTCGGTCTATCATATGCTGCGTCCGCTCTGTGGTCTGGTGGCCGTGTGCTGGAGCTTCACCAGGTTCACATCGCATTTTTAGATAAACCCAAGTCTCATTTGATAGTATAAGTCAAGAAAGTTAGTCGGAGTAACACAGTACTGGTTGCTGGGGAAAGCCACTGTCAGCTTCCTATAAATGAAAAGGTACAGTTCACCTCTCCTGCCTGTTTCCTGTCACTCAGATAACTTCATATCCAGGCTGCCTTTGCCTCCTTTATTTCACGGTCTTCAACTTTGCTGCCAAGCTTATTTTGTGTCTACTAATAGCGGACATTGTTCTTAACAACACGAATACTGATAGCAATGGTATATTTAGTATCATTATTTGTGTTCTTAAAAACAATGTCCATTATTGATAGGGACATCATTCAGACTATTCTGCACTGTGATTATTGCCATTGCCAGCTGAGCTGTGCCTTGAACTGCTGGGCTGTAAGCTCTGGAATTCTCTTCATAACCCTCCCCACCTCCATCTCTGCATTCTCTTTTCAGATGCTCCTTAAGCTCCGTTTAACGTAAATTTGAGAGTGGATCCCTCGGGATAAAAGTCGTCAGAATTCAATGTAGCTTGTAATCTGCCTCACCGATATACAGCAGTTTTCTACATTTAATCAAACTGAGAAGCCGACAGACATAAACATCTATAATCTGAATGACAAATTAAACTAAATCGAACATGTGACCAGCCATATCTGGTAATTCTATAAACATTTCAATGTTTTGTCCATCTTTTTTATTCTCATGAATGGTTTTGAGAATAATTATAAATGATTAGTTAATTCTTTCACTCCTGAATCTCGCAGTTTATTGTAACTCAGGTTCAGACACATCACTGACTCGTTTGTACTGAGAGCAGAGGTGAGAATATCTGAGGCTGTTACTCTCCAAACTGGAGATCAGAGAGAGAAAGATTACAGGAATCAGAGCGAATCCGTGGTGTTTAACACGAATACTGACAGGAATGATGTGGAATGATTATTAATGACACGATTACTGACACTGATAATAATTTACAGTGTCAGACATCCACTGATTATTAACACAATCTCACACAGTCTGATACTTACTGCAGTTTCTGTATTTTACATTCTGGATTCCTCAGAGCCGCAGACAATAGTTTCGCTCCTGAATCTCCCACTTTATTGCGACCCAGACTAAATGGAGAAAGTGAGAAACACATTATATTCAGATTAATGTTCAGCAGGAAAAATAGCTGGATCTATTTTTGTGCCAGAAACGTAGCACCAGTGGTGAACTGATTCAAGTTGCGATACTATTCCTCACCCACGTTGATCTTTCTCCACACCCTCGCTGTGACTGTAACACTGCATTCTGGACTCTTTCCTTTCCTTCCCTCTGTACGGTATGGTTTGGCACGAATAAATGTGACAATACTAAATCAGATAATATCAAACCCTTTCTGTTGAATGGAAAAGGCAATAGTCAGCATTGAAACAATTGAACAATTCACTCTCACTGGTTTGCCTACTGGGGGAAACCAGTTTTACATCTCTCAAAATGTATATTTTGTCTAATTGTCCATTGGATATGGGTGTCGCTGGCTAGACCAGCATTTATTTCCCACTGCTAATGGCCCCTAGAGGAGGTGATGCCCAAATCCTGTGAACAAGCAAGTAATTTTTAAACATGTCCCACATTCTGGTCTCATTTCCTCATCATCAGAATTACCCTCCTGAATCTCACTGACCCTGCTACGTTTCCAGAAATTCAAATCATTTCTGCTGTTACATAAATCCAGCATTTTCTGAGAATTGTACATTTTACTGAGAGTTAAATGAGAAAGCTGTGAGAGTGGATCCCTCGGGATTCCCTGTGCTTCTTAACTATTGAAATTACATCATCTGTATAATATCTCAGGGTGAGTTAAAGTGTGAAACTGTGCTAACTGTTGCTTTAAGATCCATTCCCTAGATTTGATACAACAAGGAAAGATTATTTTCCCATTAGAAAGCTGAAATGTTTCTGTTTGATTAGTTTACAGGGGAGGGGTGTCCCCCGCTACATTCCACAGTAAACACGCTCTACATTTTCTGCAGGTATGGCTAGTGTTCTATCTCCGGGAATTACCGGGAGTTCCCTCTTCCCAGAAGGTCCTCACATAGGAAAAGGATTATCCAAAAACCCTGTTTCATATCACTGACGGTTTTACTGGAGATTTTCCAGCAGCAGGTTTCCTCATTCAGGAAATTCTGCTTTCCTCGGCTCAGATGTAAGCTCTGCAGTCCTGCCACATTTAGCTGTGAATGATAGTGCACGATGAAACAACAGAAGGAGGAGGTTCCACAAATATCCCATCCTCATGACGGAGGAGACTAGCACATCAGTGCAAAAGATATGGTTCAAATATTAGTAACTAACTTCAGTGGCTGAACCATCCAGAGGGCCCCAACATCACAGATATCAGCTCATTCCATTCACTCCACATGATGTCAAGAAATAGCTAAAGTTAATGGATACTGCAAAGACCATCGGTCTTGACAATATTCCAGTACTGGAGATTACTGGTCCAGAAGTTGATCTGTCCCTTGCCAAGCTGTTCCCGTACAGCTACAGTTCACCCAAAATAGTGGGAAATTGTCCAGATATGACCGTACACAAAAAGGAGAGAACAAATCCAATCTGTCCATTTACCACCCCATCAGTCTACTCTCGATCATCAGCACAGTAATGGAAGGCTAACGGGACTAATAAGTGACACATAATTAACAATGATCTGCTCGCTGACTCTGAGCGTGTGCTTACTCAGGGTCACTCAGGCCTTTACCTCATTACAGCCTTGATGCAAACACGGACAACAGAGCTGAGCTCAGGATGTGAGATGAAAGTGTCTGCCCTTGACATCAAGGCAGAATACGACCACATGTAGCAAAAGGAGCCAGAGAAAAACTGAAGTCAATGGAAATGAGAGAATAAAACTATCTGCTGATTGGAGTAATACCAGCACAAAGGAAGACAGTTATGGTTGTTGGACCATCTACAAGATGCAGTGCATCAACTCACCATGACTCGTTGCACAGCACTGTCCAGTCTTGTAATTTCTATCCCTGGAAGGACAAGGGCAGCAGATGAATGGAAACATCAACATCTGGAAGTTCCCTTCCAAGATACACACCATCCTGACTTGGAAATATATCATCGTTCCTTCACAGTGACTGGGTCAAAATCCTGGGACTCTCTTTCTCACAGTACTGTGAATGCACCTACACCACAGGAGTCCCGAAATGCAATGCCAGATATATAATTGTGAGCATAGTTACTTTCCAAGCAGTTGATAGGGGTTTATTTCACAGCTATCTCAGTTTGGCGGAGTGGGTGAAGAGAGGGTCATCTCATCTCCAGGAAATCACAGCAGGAATTTCTCAGGGGAATGCCCTCGTCCAAACCATGTTTAGCTGCTTCATCACTTACATTTCCTCCAGCATAGCGTCAGAACTGGAGATGTTTGCTGATGTCTGCACAAACTTCAGCACCATTCTCGACTCCTCAAGATAGTGATGCAGGATGTGCCCATATTTAGCAAGGCTTGAACAATATTCAAGGAAGGCTGACAAGTGCCAGGAGATGACCATCTCCACCAAGAATGAATACAATCAACTCCCTTTGCATTCAATGGCATTATCATCACCTGAATCCTGACTATCAGCATCTTGGATGCTACCACTGGCCAGAAACAGACTAGACATATCAACACTGTGGCTTTTAGAGAAGATTAAATGCCAGGAATTCTGCGCAGGATAACTCACCTCCTGACTTTCAAATACATTTCCATCCGTCTACAGGAAACATGACAGTGACAAAAACAGGACAGCCAGCAAGTCCAGGAGGCAAGCTGTGGGGGTTACTGATAGGATCCTGTCTGGAGACAATACACATCTCTTTAACCTGTGCTTAATGCTCCCTCCACTCACTTTGTCTGTATCTTTAAGAACTGGTTGGCTGTAGAGATTTGCATTCTATTCAGTATTCTGTAACTTGATTTTGTGTCTCTATGTCCTGTTTGAGAGCAGATTTCCACTCCATCTGGCGAAGGAGCAACGGTCCGAAATCTAATGGTATTTGCAACCAAATAAACCTGTTGGACTTTAACCTGGGGTTGTTAAAACTCTAACTTTGGAGATGGTGCCAGCATTGCCTGAACCGGGACTGCCCCCTGCTCAGGCTGCCTCAGTGGGCAGCTCCCCCTGCCTGCCAGTCGTTAATTGTCCGCCTCTGACAGTATCACCTTCATAACTCTGCCTATCCTGCCCACACGGACACACCTCCCATTTCCAATCCCCATGTTGAAACTTCAGAGCTTCATGTAAAATCACAGCCATTATCTTCAACCTCACCACACACTGCATTCCCAAACCACTGACCATCCCATGTCCCTCCTGAGCCACTCCGATGAATGACATGGGGATCCTGTGATTATGGTCCTGTCCCATCATCACTTTTATCATTTAATCACTCCTGTAATTCCAGTTTGTCCTTTCTTTGTTTCTTCCCCAGCCACCCACCGCTGTCACTTCAAACCTGTCAATTCACTGCCCGTTCCCAGTTCCAATGGAAGCTCAAACTTTAACCCTGTTTCTATTTCTTGAACCTGCTGAGCATTTCCAGTTTATTTAAATTTCATTTTCAGCATTGAGTATTTCCTCATTCTATAGAAATGCAAGTTATGTTTTTGGAATGTCTCATACAATACATTATTATTGTTATTAATAGTATTATTTAAAACACTGGGGATTTAGCCTGATTCCTGTTATTTCTGTCTCTGATCTCCAGTCTGTATAAGAACACTTTCACAGATTCTTGTGCTAAGGATCTCTCCTCTGCTCTCAGTACAAACCAGGCACTGAGGTTTCTGGACCTGGAATCAAACTCCTTCACAGACCAATCTGTCCCTGCTCTCCGCCGCCTCATACTGACCTGCAGGAGCCTGGAGAAGATAAAGTGAGTGTTTGTGTTAATTTTTAATGTAGTAATTAAAATATAAATAGATTTAAAATATAAATGGGCCTGAATCTTCCAAGCAGCGGCATTGGTAAGCAGATTGAAAATCCTCCCAACCTGAAAGTGCTGCATATTTCTCCGCGCACCTTCAGCACAGTGACCTTGTGGAGCTCCATCAGAGCAGACAAGAGTTGCGGAAGAGAGAGAGCACACACCCTATTTACAGCACAGTGACGCCAGGGGTCTCCATCACAGCTGAGTAGAGTCGGGGAAGAGAGAGCACACACCCAATTTACAGGACAGTGAATTCGGGGAGCACCATCAGAATAGAGTTGGGGAAGAGAACACACATCCTATTTACTGCTCAGTGACCCTGGGGAGCTCCCGAAGTGTTAGTTGATGGGGAAGTGAATGGGTTGGTTCGTCGCTGGATGAATGGTTAGTCAGGGAGCTGGGGAGAGGTTGGAGGATTAGTTTGTGGTGTCGGGGGAGTGGACGAGTTGTATTGTGTTGGGTTGGATGTGAATCGGGAGTTTGGATGGTGGCTGGGAGTTGGTAATGTTGTTGGGGTCTAATCAGATGTGGTTGTGTGGTGGGGGGTTGGAGTTGGTTAATAGCCTTGGAGAGGTTAGTGCGGTGGGGTGGTTCTGGGGTAATGAGGTTAAGTCACAGAGTCTTAGAGATTCACAGCATGTAAGCAGGCCCTTCGGCCCAACTTGTCCATACGGACCTGTTTTTTAATCCCTAAGCTAGTCCCAATTGCGTTTGACCCATATCCCTCTCTACCCATCTTACCCATGTAACTGTCTAAATGCTTTTTAAAAGACAAAATTGTACCCACCTCTACAACTACCTCTGGCAGCTTGTTCCAGACACTCACCACCCTCTGTGTGAAAGAATTGCCCCTCTGGACACTTTTGCATCTCTCCCCCTCTCACCTTAAACCTATGCCCTCTAGTTTTAGACTCCCATATCTTTGGGAAAACATATTGATTATCTAGCTGATCTGTGCACCTCATTATTTTATAGACCTCGATAAGATTACCCCTCAGCCTTCTACGCTTCAGCGAGAAAAAGTCCCAGTCTATCCAGCCTCTCCTTATAATTCAAACCATCAAGTCCCGGTAGCATTCTTTCTGCACTCTGTCTAGTATAATAATATCCTTTCTATAATAGGGTGACCAGAATTGTACAGTAGTCCAAGTGTGGCCTTACCAATGTCTTGTACAACTTCAACAAGACGTCCCAACTCCTATATTCAATGTTCTGACCAATGAAACCAAACATGTCGAATGCGTTCTTCACCACCCCGTCCACCTGTGACTCCACTTTCAAGGAGCAATGAACCTGAACCCCAGATATCTTTGCTCCAAAACTTCCCCAACGCCCTACCATTAACTGAGTAAGCCCTGCCTTGGTTCCATCGACCAAAATGCGTCACCTCACATTTATCTAAATTAAACTCCATCTGCCATTCGTCAGCCCACTGGCCCAATTGATCAAGATCCCGATGTAATCCTAGATAACCTTCTTCACTGTCCACTATGTCACCAGTCTTGGTGTCAACTGCAAACTTACTAACCATGCCTTCTAAATTCTCATCCAACTCATTAATATAAATGTCAAATAACAGTGGACCCAGCACTGATCCCTCAGGCACACCACTGGTCAGAGACCCCCAGTTTGAAAAACACCCCTCTACAACCACCCTCTGTCTTCTGTTATCAAGCCAATTTTGTATCCATTTGGCTACCTCACCCTGGGTCCCATGAGGTTTAACCTTTTGCAACAACCTACCATGTGGTACCTTGTCAAAGGCCTTACTAAAGTCCATGTAGACAACATCAACTGCACTGCCCTAATCTACCTTCTTAGTTACCTCTTCAAAAAACTCAATCAAATTTGTGAGACATGATTTTGCAATCATAAAGCCATGCTAGTTGTTCCTAATCAGTCCTTGCATCTCTAAATGCCTGTAGATCCTGTCTCTCAAAATACCTTCGAACAACTTACCCACTACAGATGTGCTGCTCAGCGGCTTGTAGTTCCCAGGCCTCTCCCTGCAGCCCTTTTCAAACAAAGGCACACCATTTGCCACCCTCCAATCTTCAGGCACCTCACCTGTGACTATCGATGATTCAAATATCTCTGCTAGGGGACCCACAATTTCCTCCCCAGCCTCCCACAATATCCTGGGATACACTTTATCCCGGGGATTTATCTACCATGATGCGCTTTAAGACTTCCAGCACCTCGTTCTCTGTAATATATAAACACATCAAGACATCACGATTTATTTCCCCAAGTTCCCTAACATCCAAGCTTTCCTCAACAGTGAATACAGATGAGAAATATTTATGTAGGATCTCACCCGTCTCTGATAAGTCAGACGCTTAGTCAAGAATGTATTCAAGTGTCAGCTAGATACAGCGCTTGGGGCGAACACGATCAAAGGTTATTGGGAGAATGCAGGATTAGACTACTGAGTTGGACGATCAGCCATGATTGCGATGAATGGTGGAGCTGGCTCGAAGGGCCAAATGACCTCCTGCTGCTCCTACCTTTCTATGTCAAGTCAGGAGAGGTTGGGTCAGGGTGAAGTCAAGTTTGGAGGCTTAGTGAGATGTGTTCAAAGGCTAGTGCGAGGTACTCGGGCTGGAGAGGAGGTAGGGATGAGTTGGGGGGCGTGGTTCTAGTCAGATTGTGGGAGGTGGATTATGAGGATCAGTGGGAAGTGATTGGGGGACTCTGTTCTGCTGTTCAGGTATTAGCCCAGGTGGTGAGCTGTCTAACATTACATGAATAATTATCCAGGTAAGTTTTGTGGATCTGCCCATGTCCCTGGCTCTCACTGCAGCAGGGGAATTCCCCAATATTAGTTAATACCTCTGGGACAATTCCCAAGTGGATCAGTGCGTCAGGACATCCAGAGAGTTCTGATGCTCATCTTCAGATGTATGTCTGATTCTCTGGCGATCCAGAGACCAGAAGATTTGTCCCATTAACTCCAGTCTCCTGTTATTTACTCTGTTGTTCAATCTGTTTATTTCCTGTTTCATCTTTACTCTGTTTCAGGCTGGAATTTAATCGGTTCAGTCCAAATGGAAAGAGACAGCTGGAGTCGCTGCGGGAATCCAGACCGGGACTGAGAGTGACAGTGTGAACATTTCAATCTATGAACATTGCTACTCCACCGGTTATAGTGAAATCCTGAATTGTGAAGATCTTCGACAGCCTCTTCCAAACCCTTCATTCCTGCCCCTCTCCCTCCCTATTCCATTAGCCCCTCCAACCTGGCAGTGATTTCCCTGCTTACCTGGTTTGGTTAAGATCCCCAGCTGGAAAACTGTTGCAGTTTTAGTCTCCACATTGAAGGAAAGATTGCTCCAAACCATTGTTTAAGCAGCAATGTGTTGTCAGTGTTCTCAGCAACAGAGTCTTCAACCTCCTTTCAAAAGGGAGCAGCAAGGATAATGCCTCAAAGAGAGAACAGTGTGTGTGTGATTCTGACCGTACCCAGCAGACGGCAGATTGGTCAATCTTGTCAGAGTTTCCTCTCTGTCTCTGTGAATGAATTAAAGGCTCCACCAGCCTCTCCTCAGCATTGCTTTAACTATCTATTGATGACAGTGATACAGTGCCATCATCTGCTGGCGGCTCACAGCTACTGCAGGCGCTGCTCTTTGTGAGCCTCCCACAAGTTGAGTAACTCCCCTGTCTGCATCTGAGAACCGGTTACTGCAGCGTGAATATTGAACAATATTGACAGGGATTGAAGTTTGTAGCAGGGATCCTAGCTGGTGAATTAACCCTTTTATCACCAGACACTGTACATGAACTCTGATCCCTCATTCTCCAAGGGAAATATTGTCTGGAGATTGTAGTTGGGGATGATCTCAGACTTGTTGGAAAAAATTATAAGGGAAAGGATTTATAGTTATTTGGAGAGTAATGAATTGATAGGTGATAGTCAGCATGGTTTTGTGGCAGGTAGGTCGTGCCTTACTAACCTTATTGAGTTTTTTGAGAAAGTGACCAAGGAGGTGGATGGGGGCAAGGCAGTGGACGTGGTATATATGGATTTTAGTAAGGCGTTTGATAAGGTTCACCATGGTAGGCTTCTGCAGAAAATGCAGATGTATGGGATTGGGGGTGATCTAGGAAATTGGATCAGGAATTGGCTAGCGGATAGGAAACAGAGGGTGGTGGTTGATAGTAAATATTCATCATGGAGTGCGGTTACAAGTGGTGTACCTCAGGGATCTGTTTTGGGGCCACTGCTGTTTGTAATATTTATTAATGATCTGGATGAGGGTATAGTTGGGTGGATTAGCAAATTTGCTGATGACACCAAAGTCGGTGGTGTGGTAGACAGTGAGGAAGGGTGTCGTAGTCTGCAGGAAGACTTAGACAGGTTGCAAAGTTGGGCCGAGAGGTGGCGGATGGAGTTTAATGCGGAGAAGTGTGAGGTAATTCACTTTGGTAGGAATAACAGTTGTGTTGAGTATAGGGCTAACGGGAGGACTTTGAATAGTGTGGAGGAGCAGAGGGATCTAGGTGTATGTGTGCATAGATCCCTGAAAGTTGGGAATCAAGTAGATAAGGTTGTTAAGAAGGCATATGGTGTCTTGGCGTTTATTGGTAGGGGGATTGAATTTAGGAGTCGTAGCGTTATGTTGCAACTGTACACAACTCTGGTGCGGCCGCACTTGGAGTACTGTGTGCAGTTCTGGTCCCCACATTACAGGAAGGATGTGGAGGCTTTGGAGAGGGTGCAGAGGAGGTTTACCAGGATGTTGCCTGGTATGGAGGGGAGATCCTATGAGGAGAGGCTGAGGGATTTGGGATTGTTTTCGCTGGAAAGGCGGCGGCTAAGAGGGGATCTTATTGAAACATATAAGATGATTAGAGGTTTAGATAGGGTGGATAGTGATAGCCTTTTTCCTCTGATGGAGAAATCCAGCACGAGGGGGCATGGCTTTAAATTGAGGGGGGGTAGTTATAGAACCGATGTCAGGGGTAGGTTCTTTACCCAGAGGGTGGTGAGGGATTGGAATGCCCTGCCAGCATCAGTAGTAAATGCGCCTAGTTTGGGGGCGTTTAAGAGATCCGTAGATAGGTTCATGGACGAAACGAAATTGGTTTAGGTTGGAGGGTCACAGTTTTTTTTTTTTTTTAACTGGTCGGTGCAACATCGTGGGCCGAAGGGCCTGTTCTGCGCTGTAATGTTCTATGTTCTATGTTCTATGACTGTAATGTGTACATCTCGTGCACCTTTGAGACACGAATCCCATTCAGAATGGGAGTGGGTAAACTCTGATGCACTCTGTAATTCCTGTTTCCAAGATAATACATCTGCATATATTACCAGACACACAGGCAGAAACTGACACCCAAACACTCACAAATTCACACACTTGAACACTCTTACCCATGTACTGACACACAGAGAGACTTACAGAGAGAAACACAGAATCTCTCTTAAATGCGCACAACATGCAGCCATACACTCACAGAAACACACATGACAAACCACAAACCCATGCATTACAGCGGCTAATGAATTCTCAGCACCCCATATCCAAAGGAAATTTAAGTTGGACAACAGTGATAACATTTCCTCTCAAACCGACATCCCTAGAACGAAAGGAACACTGGCGCAGCATTGCACAGGATCAGAGCCTCGGAAATGCAGTTTGCTCTTTCCTTGTTCCTTATATCTCACTGAGCAGATGCAAAGCTATTGCTTAGAAAGTTAGAATTCACTATTTCAGTCTGTTCTGTTGATTAGCTGTAAGTATTCGCATTCCAACCATTAATCATGTAAATTGATTCTTTGTCTTTATATGCCCTGGTTGTGAACAGAATTCCCACTCACCTGAAGAAGGGGCTTGGAGCTCCGAAAGCTTGTGTGGCTTTTGTTAACAAATAAACCTGTTGGACTTTAACCTGGTGTTGTTAAACTTCTTACTACAGAGGATGTCCCAGAGATTTGGAGAATAGCCAATCTTGCTTCCTTGTTTGAGAAGCATAGCTAGGATGATCCAGGTAATTAGAGGCCGGTGGGCCTTACCTCAGTGGTAGGGAAATTAATGTTGAGGCTTCTTCGAGACAGCATTTATTCCGAGTTGGAAGTAAGTGGACTTAATAGCGGGAGGCAGCATGGTTTTGTGAAGGGCAGGTGACTAACATGATCGAGTTTTTCGGGGAAGTGATGAAGATGATTGATGAGGATAGGGCAGTGGATGTTGTCTACGTTGACTTCAGTAAGACCTTTGACAAGGTCCCTCATGGTAGACTCGTACATAGGGTGATGTCGCACGGGATCAAAGGTGAGCTGGCAAGATGGACACAGAACTGGCTCAAGAAGGCAGAGAGTGGCAGTGAAACTGTGCGTTTCTGAATAGAGGAATTTAACTAATGGTGTTTCTCATGGATCAGTTCTGGGACCTTTCCTGTTTGTAATATATATACAAATGGCATGGAAGTAAATGTAACTGGTTTGATTGATTAGTTTGCAGATGACACAAAGTTTGGTGGAATTGCAGATAGCGATGAGGACCGTCAGAGGATACAGGCGGACATAAATCGTTTGGACACTTGGGTGGAGGGATGACAGATGGAGTTTATTCCAGATAAATGTGAGCTAATGCATTTTGGAAGGTCTAATACAGATGGGAAATATACAGTAAATGGCAGAACCCTTAAAATGATTGCTAGGCAGAGGTATCTGGGTATACAGGTACACAGGTCAATGGAAGTGGCAACACAGGTGGACAATATAGTAAAGAAGGCATATAGTTTATTGGCCTTCATTGGCTGGAGCATTGAGTTTAAAAATTGGCAAGTCATGTTGCAGATTTATAAAACCTTAGTTACACCACACTTCGGATACAGTGTTCAATTCTGGTTGCCACACTATCAGAAGGATGTGGAGGCTTTAGAGAGGGTACATAAAATATTTATCAGGATGTTGCCTCGTATGGAGGGCATTACCTATGAGGAGAAATTGGAGAAACTTGGTTTGTTCTCACTGAAACGACGGAGGTTGAGGGGCTACCTGATAAAAGTCTACAAGATTATTCGGAGCATGTAAAGAATAGATAGTCAGGAGCTTTTTCCTCGGGTAGAAGAGTCAATTACATAGGTTTAAGTTCAATGTACGGGTTTAGAGAGATGTAGGAGGCAAGTTTTTTTTTACACAGTGTGGTGGGTGTCTGAACCACGCCACCTGAGGAGGTCGTGGAAACAGATACGATAGGGGCTTTTAAGTGGCGTCTTGGCAAATCCATGAATGGGATGGGAATAGAGGGATACGGTCCCTGGAATGGTAGGGTGTTTTAGTTCAGTCGGGCAGCATGGTCAGTGCAGGCTCGGAAGGCCGAAGGGACTGATCCTGTGTTGCAATTTTGTTATTTGTTCTTTGTTCAAAGCGCATAACCTCACATGCATTCTCATTATACTGTATCAGTTATATTATCCCCACTCCCCCTTCCTCCCCGCTGCCACCCTCCCTCCGCCCCCCCCCCCCCCCCCCCCCCCACTCGCCCCGCCACTCTGCAAACTCAGTGGTGACTTTGAAAAATTGTAGTGGGCCAGTGATGGGACAGAATGCCCAAAAGTAGGTGAGCCATCGACAGGTTCCAAAGGGAATGTGGGCAAAGAGAAGCTACTTCGAAATGCCATAAATTGAGATGGAACCAGCAGCAGTTCATAGTGTAGAATAGAGCAGGAAATGAGGAGATGCCCTGGTCCCAAGAGCCGAATGTGCAGTGAATAATCAAGGCGGGATAGGAACTCGGAGACGTCCAACGTTAAAAGGGAAGGATTGATGTCTCCGAGCGAGAGGAGACATGAAGGCGTCAACAACATAAAGTGGACAGGGTGAAGTGCACAATGGAAAGGGCACAGAACATCAGGAGATACTGAAGGAGAAATGGGAAGAGAGAGCGATCAGCGATTGTTTTGCAAAGGCATAGAGATTACAGGAAAGTAGAAAAGGAGCAGTCCTGGGGGAGAACTGCTTTTACTGGTCCCAGTAGAGAAGATAAACCACTAAATCCCAAATGGAAAGGGGGTGGGGATGAGGGGTCGCAGATATGTCAGTCGGGTAGAGATTATGGGCATTGCACCGAGTGTAAGCGGGGCAACGAATGGTCCCAAAGCAGAATGAGAATTTTAAGAGGGCACTGAGATAGCGGAGAGGGGACTGGACATGCAGAGGGGGCTTGGCAAATGGACAGGGACAGTTCAAAAGCTATATGAAACAGTGAGCGGGCACACCGATTGTGTGTGGTGGTGGACTTGGGGGTGTAGGGGCGATGGAGGGGGAGTGATCAGTAAACAAGGGAGGTAGCAGTAAGATGGGGGCAGCCACAGAGCAAAAAAACAAGGTAAGTGTGGCAAACTGAGAGAACATTCATCTCTGAATTTGACCACAGGCCATTACTTGCCTTCATTACCAGTAATGACAATAACTTCATACTCCAACTGCATTTCTGAATTTAAATTCCAACAGGTGTCTCCAGACTATAAGCACATACTCTGGATTTCTCGTACAGGAGCATGAAGCTGTCCACATCTCCTCTCCCTTGCTCTCCGAGTTGAACTGAAATTGGTCCTCTTCAGTTAAACTAGCTTAATTGGGTTATACACGTCACTTTACCTTTTAAATCTGCATCATCCAAAGTCCAGATTCTGATTACACTTGATCTGGCCAGAAGACTCATTCTGAGTACAATCGATGCTCCTCCAGGCCTGGAACAAGACTGTGTGATCAACACAAGGGTCAGTGAGCTCTGGGTCGGGACCTGAATACAGAATGTTTTTAAATAGTGCAGGGTTAATAATGTGCAATGAATTGTACATCCGGCAGTAACAATAAAATCATGACAATGATGCATGGAACAACTAATTTAGTTTAATGCATCAGTGTGAGTGACTTCAGTCACTTCAACCCATTTTTCTCAGTCGCGACATTCTACTCCCCTCAGTCACTATATTCAATTTCTCTCCGTTACTGCATCCCACTTCTCCCAGTCACTGCATCCCACTTTCCACAATAACTAGATTACACTCGTTTCAGTCGCCACTTCTTGAATCAGTCACTGCAGCCCATTCACTGCATTCACTTCAACCCGCTTAACTCAGTCACTAAGAACAGTCCCTCTCGCCTCAATAACTTTAAACCACTATGCTCAGTCACAAAGAACATGCCAAAAAGGAGCAGTAGGCAATTCAACCCCTTGAACCAGTTCTGCCAGACAATATGTTCATTACAGACAATGCATCCTAATCCCCTCAATTATTACATTGTTCATGGGCGGCACGGTGGCATAGTAGTTAGCACTGCTGCCTCACACCGCCAGGGACCCGGGTTCGATTCCCGGAGTTCGCACGTTCTCCCTGTGTCTGAGTGGATTTCCTCCATGTATTCCGGTTTCCTCCCACAGTCCGATGATGTGTTGGTTTGTGAAGTGGCCATGCTTACTTGTTCCTCATTGTACCAGAAGCGCCGGAGTGTAGCGACTAGGGGATTTCCACAGTAACTTAATTGCATTGTTAATATATGTCTACTTGTGACTAATAAATACACTTTAAATTGTTCTCCCCAAAATCACTATATTCCACTTGTCATAATCACCACAGCCCACTCATCTAAGCGACTGCTTCTCACCCACCTCACTGAGTGCTTGCACTCCAGCAAGTTAATAAAATGAGCTTCAGTCAAGGCATTGCCCTCTCCCCTCAATCAATACAACCCATCCTCTCAAGTTTGTGTATTCCACTTCCATAATCATTAAGCCCACTCTCATGACCACTGTAACCTACTAGATACAGTGATAACATCCCACTCTCGTTGGACTATGCATCCCAGTCCCCTCAATCAATTCACTTCACTCTGATAAGTCACTGTACTCCACTTTGGATGATCAATATACAATCATTCTCACAGTCAGTACACCACTCCTAAGTCACTACACACCATTCCAATCAATCGATATGTCCTACACCTCAGTGACTGTTCGCATTCTCCTCAACCACTAAATCTCACTCCCCTCAGTCTCTACATCCCACTCCACTCAGTCTCCACATGTTCGCGCCCTCAGCCACTGCATTCCACTTTTCAGCGTCACTATATCCAACTCCCCTCAGTAACTGCATCCCATTTTCCTAGTCACTAAATCACATTCGACTTAATGTCTAAATCCTACTCCTCTCGACAACCAAATCGCAAACCCCTCATCCTCTGAATCACACAACACTGAGTCACTACATCCTAATCATAGGTCACTGTATCCCACTCACTTCAGTCAGTAAATTTCACTCCACTCCGACACAGCATCCCACGACACTCAATCAATCCATCCCATTTCCATCAGTCACTCCATCCCATTCCTGGGTCACTATGTCCCACTGCTTTCAGTGAGTAACCGGTTATGTAACATTCAGTGATGGTTTGTTCAATGGCATTGTACAGAAACAGCTCAGCGGATCTCTAAGTTTGCAAACAATGTTGTCGTGATTATTGTTGGGTCAGTATGTTCTTTTCAGAATAACGGTTGTGCTTGGATAGCTCACAGAGACGAATTCAGCAATATAAATCGAATTTTTCCAACTTAGTTTTTAAAAGTATTGACCTTCAACGTAATCAAACCTCCAGCAGTGCATTGGGAGTGATAGAAATGAGGGTGAGAGGACAATATTCGATTCCCAGGGGCGGCACGGTGGCACAGTAGTTGGTAGTGCTGCCTCACTGTGGTAGGGGCACGGGTTTGATTTCCACTGTCGTCACTGTGCCGAGTCTGCACGCTCTCCCCGTGTCTGCGTGGTTTTCTTCCGGGTGCTCCAGTTTCCTCCCACAGTCCGAAAGACGTGCTAGTTAGGTGCATTGGCCATGCTAAATTCTCCCTAAGTGTACCCGAGCAGGCGCGGGAGTGTGGCGACTGGATGATTTTCACAGAAAGTTCGTTGCCTTGTTAATGTAAGAATATTGTTGACGCTAATAAATAAACTTTTAAAAACTGTGCACTTGTAGTACGTATCGATACAGCAGTGATAATATACCCCATGCAGAGTTGGCAAATTCACTTTTCTCTATTTTTGATGAAATGTTCAGTTGTGCTGGGTTTCTTTTTATTTCATTTTGCTACAATGCATCAACAGAAAGTTGCAGATTAAACGTGTTGGACCGGAACATCGAAGGAGAGGCTAAAGAGTCAGCTTGAAACTACTTTTAAGTGCCAGGTTCAGAAATTACAT
Organism: Mustelus asterias; assembly: GCF_964213995.1. Classification (NCBI taxonomy): domain Eukaryota; kingdom Metazoa; phylum Chordata; class Chondrichthyes; order Carcharhiniformes; family Triakidae; genus Mustelus; species Mustelus asterias. The sequence continues at coordinate 765,961 of NW_027590076.1, forward strand.
TTTATTAGCTGATTCTACGAGCATTTTGCGAATTGAATATCACAGCAGCTTTCAGAGCCCTTCACAGACAGGGCAGCAGCTTCGGGGGAACGGAAGCCATGGAACATTTTCAGAGGCGGGTAGAATTTTGTCTTTTAAAAAGCGTTTAGGCAGTTACATGGGTAAGATTGGCATAGAGGGATATGGGCTAAATGCGGGCAGTTGGGACTAGCTTAGAGGTTAAAAAAAGGACGTCATGGACAAGTAGGGCCGAAGGGCCTGTCTCCATGCTGTAAACCTCTCTGAATCTATGACTCTATAACCAGTTTTTTTCTACCTGGAAGGACAACAGGAGAGTAGGATAAGGCTTTATTGAAGAGGGAGATGCAGGATTCTTGTGGAGAGTTGAGCACTTTAATTCAGGCAGATGGTACAGAGTGCTTGGGTTTGTTATTTCCTTGGTCACTGGATGGGCTGCTGTCGTTTGGAACACTTTCGGAGGCATTCAGTTCTCAGGAGCTGGTCGGGTATTTGTGCGTTAGCCTGGGTAGAGTTTGGTGTGAGATGTTGTGGGTAGGTGGACCCAGGGGTTCGCAGCTATTTGACAGGGAGCCAGATTTTCGCGTGGTGCTCGGGCTTTTGCGAGTTTACCAGATATTTGAGGGTTGGTCAGAGTTTTGATGTCGTATCATCGGATGGAAGGGGAAATGCACAAGTCCGTTGGGCCAGGCCAGTAATTAGAACTGTCTATAAAATTTGTAATTATGACTGGGAAAGTCCGAACCTTCCAAAGTCTTGGATTAAGATTGATGATTGGACAGTTGCGACTGCAGGGTAATTGGCCGCATGAATTCTAAACAACCTGGGAGCTGTCTGTTGCAATCCTCAAGGGGACATACTGGCTGTCACTCAAAGCATGTTCTGTCTTAGCTCTCATGCAAGGTCACAAAAACCCACAATTTCCACGTACACTCCTCACTTCACAGCCGACCGAGCGGCACACATGTTCTGAGCCATTGCAACAGTCATATTCCAGCAGAGTCCCAGGCAGTGGGGATCATGCACCAAAATCTTGAATTCCCATGGCAATTTCAACAAATTTGTCTGCATCAGAAATTCCGCAGAATGGTGATGAGAATTTCCAGAATTATTTCCAGCTCTTATGATTCTACAAGTAGAGAACGTGGACCCAAATCTGCAAATCAGCGGAAGCCTTGTAATCCCAACCATTCCATCAATGTTTCACAACCCCGGTGAGACGTGAGCAGGTAAAAAGGCTGATGTTGCACCTTCTCAGATTGCACGTGAAGGTATCAAGGTTAGGGAGTGAGGTGACGGGTATGATGGAAGAATGAGCTATGATATCCCGGATGCAATGGATCCTGCGGAATGCTGTCAAAAGGCGCGGGGGGGGGGGGGGGGGGGAGGGGGTTCGGAATTGAGAGAAATATGTGTTTACCTGAGTCAATGAACGTGAGTTGGCAGAAGTGGCTGAGGATGATCATTTGAATATGAACTTGATGAGATTAAAAACGAGGACGAGGTTAAAAACGTGCATCATCCTGGTTCAGGGGGGTGGGAAGAGTGAGAGCAGTTGTTCAGGAGGTGCGATGGATACGGTTGAGAGCTCTGTCCACCACAATGGGTTGGAAACGGATATACGGAAGAAGGAAGACACATCAGCAGCGCCAATTTGAAAAGCGGCAACATCGGAACATGTGTGATGGATCTGAATAATTGTTAAAATGGGATTGAGTCCTTACAGGTCATGGGGTGTGAAAGGCTGCACTCACTCTTGCTGTGAAAATCGTTGGGCATGTAATGGGCACCAGAAATGGAGACAGGTAACACCCGGAAGTGAATAACAGCGTTGGGAATCGACCATGTGAAGGTGGCAGATCGGCCGAAATTGGATGTAAAATTTACTTTTAAAAATCCCAGGTCCAGAAAAAAGCATGAATTCGCACGAAATCGTCGATGTACGAAAAAATGTTGCTGTCTCGAATTAAACAGGAGAATTTGCTTTTTTCTGTTGCAGACATTTTATTGGAATATAACATTTCTCCATGGCTCATTATTAGATTAGATCGTTGTCATCTCAGGGCAAGGAATGAGGCTCAATTCTGGCATTGGGTGACAGTCTGTGTGGCGTTTGCAGGTTCTCCCGCGTCTCTGTAGCTTTTCTTCGGGTGTTCCTGTTTCCTGCCATAGGGCGGGAAGTGAAGCTTGTGTTTCTCCTGGGTAACATGCTCTTTCAGACAGTCGGTACACAATCGATGGGCTGCCAGCCTTCTTTCGGCACCGTAGAGATTATACAGATTTCTGAAATTTAGTGGCAGGATGTGATTTGAAAAGGGAAACATGGTTTGGCGTAGAAACTGCTAGCGCAGTAAGGACTCTTCCTCAGAATCTTTCAAAACAAAGATTACGATGAACGGAGAGCCGGGGAATAGTTTGAGACCACGTGTTATTGGCCCGTGAATTCCGATCGCAGGCGGGAAAGTATGGTCCGCCAACAATAAAACATAACAAATTTACGTTTCCTGACCAGCCTAATGTGCAGCAGCCCTGGGCCCACAGGGAAGCCGTGTGGCCTGACTCCAGCGTGTCGCAAGAGATTGATAACCACGCCCCCTTATGACGGGGCAGGCCTGGGAACGCCCGCTTAGGTACAGACGCCTGACAGCAGTTTTGCATTGAAAACGGGACCTTGCCTTTGTAAATGGTATGTATTTGAATTTCAATGTCATGTTTTTTGCTATTTTTAAGTAGCTAATTCTACTGTTATTGGCTCACTGAAACTGGAACATTTAGTTTTATTTTAATTATTGAACATGAGTATTATTGAATTTGTATAAATAAACAAATATTTTTGTTGTTTCAAATTTGCGAAAGCATTATTTAAAGTCATAGAATCATAGGGGTGTATTTTCCCATTCTACCCGCCACGGGCATCGTAGCAGGTGAGGTCAACCCTGTGCTGACAAGAATCCCACCCACATCCTATTCATGTAACACCATGAATGAGTTGCTGTTGTAGCGGAATGAGCTGCTCAGAGAGCAGCATGAGTTCTTCAGCAGATAATAAATGAAGTGGTGACACCTGATGCTGCACACCCTGTACCGGAGCCTCCCCATTTAGGGACAGTTACCGCTGGGCAAGATTCGGCTCCATCAGCGATGCAGGAAGAAAGGCCACGTGGATGGGGAAGGGCCCAGGGACGATACAGCAAGATTTTGGGTCCCTCCCCTCTACCTGCAATACTGCGACCCCTACCTCAATAACCCTCTCCTTTTATGCATGTTCCATTTTAATTTTTATTCCGATATGTTGATGGTTAATATTTTTGCCTTCTGTATTTCCATTACACAATTCGTGTTCTCATATTTCAATGTTGCGTTTTGATGTTTCATTTTGCAATAAATAATCTTTACAATTTTAAGTCTAATGGAAAATATTGGATAACGATAAAACCTTAACGATGTTCACATTTATCTCAACGTAATTACCTCAACTTTTCAAAAAATTGTAATAAAATATATTTTCTAACTTTACCACCATAAACAATGAAACATTTTCTGCTTCAACGAAATGGTTTATGTCTTTCTGTGAACAGGGAGGAAGGGTGGTGGGGGGTTTGAAGGAAGGAATGGATGCAAGGGAGGGAAGGGGAGTGTTTGGATATATGAATAATACATTTTGACAGCCAATTGTCCAAAATCAGCAGCTGCCAGGCGATCTCGAACTGCCCTTGCGTCACCTGGAGTTCGCGCTTCACCACCAGGCTCCATATTGCCCTGAAACATCTCCTTCATCCTCGTTGGCAAGTCTTCTTCTGGTTGAATGCTCAGTCCATGCTGGAGGGCAAAGGTGTGCAATGCACAACATGCGACAACAAACTTTGTCACTATTTCTGGTGCATACACAACGTTCCCCCTGAATTGTCCAGACATCGAAAACGTGATCTACACCAATTGTCTTCTCCAGCACCTCACATTTGAGCACGCTTGTCTCTTTCCTCTGCTTGCTTGTTGCGGAATGCTGTCATAAACCACGTTCTCAGTGGTTATCCCTTATCACACAGTTGTTATCCTGTAATTCCAGATAATCTTTCATGGTCCCATATAACACTGCACTCTCAACATAGAATGAGTCATAATCTTGTCCCTAGTTGTTTGCCTTTACACTAAGGATCTTCATGCGTTCATCACACACTATCATGTAATTTAAAGAATTGAATCCCTTCCTGTTGATAAACGAAGCAGCGTCATATTTTGGTGCCTTCAGTGCAATATGGGTTCCATCAGCAGCTCAAATTACCTTTGGAAAACAAACTCAGAAGACCTACGAAAAATCGCATTAATTTCCTGGTGAATGCAGGTCCTCACAGCATTTTGTGCAATGTTACGAATGTCGCTGATGTCATGCTGAAATGACCCAGATGCACAAATAAAAGCTGTACTGTTGTGACTTTCTTCGCCGCTATTAAGGCAGTGCGGTCGTTAGAGTTGTGTTTCGTCTGTCAACATTTCACATGGCGTCCCATTTCTTCCTTGCTGAAGCGCAGTCCCCTGACAGGCATCTCCTCTAAGACATTTGATGTCATTTGCCGAGATACTCTCACGGGTGGATAATTGATTTGTCTCCTCGTCAGGCCAAGATGTTGTCTGAGCCTTCGTTCATGATGTCTTTTCCTACGTGAAGTCGCAAAAGAATAACTGTGCTTATTATACTCATTGCTAATAATGTGAAGCCTGAATGCTTATGGGCCATGTCTCCAGTTTACAGTCTGCTCAGGATTCTAAACCCTTCCATAGAAATAGTTCACATCAGCGTACAGGAGACTTGCATAAATCAGTTAAGGCATTGAATTCTCCAAAGGCATTTAAAGTAATGACATGGGCTTGTAAGAATCAACATAAAACTCAATGGCCTATGTCGGCTCTTGCATCTTATGGATTTATGGTCTGTAACGCTGCTCAAATAAATTAGCTACCTCTGTACAACATCAAAGAAAATAATCCTCTGCACATTTAAAAACTTAAATTGTTTGGTGATTGCAGAAAATTCGAGGAAACTTTATATACTAGACGAAATTTAATTTAGAACCCAGTGCAGCATCAAATTTATGTCTGAGATAATTTTGAACAGCGCCCTTTCGTTCGGAATAGAAAGAAAACCTGTAAACAGATAATTCATTTCATAGTCTCTTTCATTTTCTAACTGTGTAAAGGACACGATATGATATTTCCAAATGTGTCAGGTATTGTTTTCAGTTATTTAAAAAAAACATGTGCAATAATGGGTAATTAATTGACACTGAAATCTGTAAACCACACGATGTCAGCACAAACACGGGTTGCTACCACGATTTCAAAAATCATAAAATATAATGTCTGGCAATATTCAAACATACACGAGGAGCTCTCTCTGCAACTGTTCCGGGAACAGGTTTAATATGCCCTCCAAATTACTCACTTTCAAATCTGTATCCACCTCTCTGTTGAAAACTGTGGAATCCACCTCCATCACTTTCCCAGGCGGCACATTCCAAATTCTGACACCATCTGATTAAGGAGTTTCTCCTCAACCTATTCCTAGCTTGCTTTCAGACACTCATTATATTGTTCCCCCAGTGACTGATATACCAACTATTGGAAATATTATATATTTATTCACCCTGTGATATTTGTTTGCAATATTACACACCTCAATAAGGTTAGTTTTCAATATTCTCTGCTCTAAGGAAAATAAGCCCAATTTCCCGAAGCTTTACTTGTATCTAAACATTCCTAGTTCTGGTATTTTTCTAGGAAATCTGTTTTACACTCTCTCTCTCGGGCTTTAACATGCCGCATCTCCTACTTAAATTCTACGTTTTCCTCGTGTTGCCTGCAGGTTGTTCTGAAACCCACCTCCAGCAGGAGAAAGATACACCAATTCGCATCACAAGCTCGCTGCATTTCAGGGGAAAGTTTCATCTTACTCACGGCTGTCACTGCCAGACAGAGCGGTTGTTTGAGGGCGAATTTTCCTTTCAACTGATTACAAATTATTGATTATTTTTGAAAGTCATGTTGGCATGAACGGCCGCATGCTTCAATGTAGAAATTATACATGTTCTGATTTATCATTAAAGCATTTTGCATTGTGATTTTCTAATTTAGATCGCCATATGCGACAATATGTTGCTTATGCACACCACAACGAACCTCTGTTCGCGAAGCAGTGGCACGGTGGCACAATGGTTAGCACTGCTACCTCACAGCACCAGAGACCCAGGTTCGAATCCCAGCTTGGATCAGTGTCGGTGTGGAGTTTGCACATTCTCCCCGTGTCTGCGTGGGTTTCCACCAGTTGCTCTACTTTCCTTCCACAGCCCAAAGATGTGCAGGTTAGGTGGGTTGACCATGCTAAATTGCCCCTCAGTGACATGGGGCTAGCTCGGGTAAGTGCATGGTGCCATGGGGATAGGGCCTGAGTGGGAGTGTGGTCAGTGCAGACACGATGGGCCGAATGCTTCCTTCTGCACTGCAGGATTCTATGATTCTAAGCAGAGAGATGGCAAGAAAGTTAGAAAGAGATTTATAAAGAGTGAGAGATTTTGTGCCAAATATCCAGCCAAATATAAAATGAGAGAGGGACACTCGCGCTCGCACAAACACACATATGCAAGCAAACACACATGCGCAGAAATGCTCAAACATCGGAGCAACACATGGAGAGATAGAGAAGATATTCAGATAGAGGTAAGCGAGGCGCAAATTGATTTACAGAGCGGCAGACAGAGAAAGACAGAGTGATAAATAGAGACAGCCAGGAGAGCGAACGAAATGCATATGGAAAATACTCGGAAATAATTTCCGAGCCGCAGTGTATTATTAACATTGTATTTGCATAGTTTCACTAATTGCTTCGGCAAACAATTTCAGCAGAACAGTTTAAGACCTTGGAGAGGATCGGAGTTAGATTTTTCAGGTTAAGTCTACGGGAAAAGAACTGCTATTATCTGAAGAAAGTGCATGGATTTACGTTCCGGCCTTAGAATATTGTTCTCAAAATAGAGGTAGTAAAACTTTTGGGTGTTGTTGTTAGAGCAAGTAGGAAAATGTTTGTCTTTACTCTGACAAGGATTTATGTTTTACTTCTGATCGCAAAGATTTGAAATTGTTGGGTAAAATGTTACTGCTGCGAAAAATATTTCCTCAATATGTTGCAAAGATGTGAAACTCGGTTGAAAATGCATGCTGAATGTTTTGGTCAGCTGCTGCTGGAGGGAAAAATGAGTTGATTGATTATTATTGTCACATGTATTAATGTACAGTGAAAATTATTGATTCTTGCGCGCTACACAGACAAAGCATACTGTTCATAGAGAAGGAAATTAGAGAGTGCAGAATGTAGTGTTACAGTCATAGCTAGGGTATAGAGGAAGGTCAACTTAATGCAAGGTAAGTCTATTCAAAAATCTGACAGCAGCAGGGAAGAATCTGTTCTTGAGTCAGTCGGTGGGTGACCTCAGACTATTGTATCCTTTTCCTGATGGAAGAAGGTGGAAGAGAGAGTGTCCGGGGTGCGTGGGGTCCTTAATTATGCTGCTGCTTTGCCGAGGCAGCGGGAAGTGTAGACAGAGGAAATGGATGGGAGGCTGGTTCGCGTGATGGATTAGGCTACATTCACGACCTTTTGTAATTCCTTGCAGTCTTGGGCAATGCAGGAGCCATGCCAAGCTATTCAACAAGCAGAAATAATGCTTTCTATGGTGCATCTGTAAAAGTTGGTGAGAGTCGTAGGTGACATGCCAAATTTCCTTAGTCTTCTGAGAAAGTAGAGGCGTTGGTGGGCTTTCTTAAATATAGTGTCGCATAGGGGGACCAGGCCAGGTTGTTGGTGATCTGGACACCAAAAGACTTGAGCACTCGATACTTTCTACTTCATCCCCGTTGATGTAGACAGGGGCATGTTCTCCTTTCTGCTTCCTGAAGTCGATGACTATCTCCTTCATTTTGTTGAAATTGAGGGAGAGATTATTGTTAACGCACCAGTTCACCAGATTCTCTATCTCATTCATGTACTCTGTCTCGTCATTGTTTGAGATCGGACCCGCTACGGATGGATGTGCTCGAAAAAGTGCTGGTGGAGTGTGCGAGTTGTACGCTGAGTGAAGTGATCCTCTACCGATTCACAGCCATTGGGTTTATAATGGGGTTCACCGAACTTGTTTGCGGTTTGGAAATAAAAACAGCTTGAGATTCGGGATTCAAAGTTTAGATCGGCAAAGAGATTGACGTGCGAGTCACGCAACATCTGGTGAGTTCTATATGTGTCGTTGTCCCATTATGGTTCGTTTATTTTGGTGAGTGTGTGATCATTCTTATAGTTGGTAAACCCTTTCATCCATCAGGAAGTGGGGTCACAAGCACCCAACTATCGCCGCTGACGAAACAATTACCTATTCTGACTCCTCAGCTCTACTGATCCTCCTGAATGCAATTATGCAGTACAGGGAAAATGCAGCAATTTTGCATACTCAGTGCAGAAGAAAAATTGTCCAGGCAAATCTGTCCAGTCAGAGTTCAATCAATTTCAGAAAATGACCATTGATGGATCTGTTATCTCCAGGGCAATTCCCTTAAATACACTTGGATGAAGATTACCTTCAATCCCATCAATGTCCCCAAAACCATTGTCCTACTAATACTGATTTCCTTCAGCTCTTCACGAAAGTTTGCCTCTGTCAGAACATCTGGTACAATATTTATGTCTTTCTTTGTGATGACTGCAGGAAATACGAATTTTGTTCCGCAGCCATTACTTTGTACCTCAGTATAAATTCTCCCGTTTCTGACTGTAATAGGCCTACATTCGTTTCTGTCAATTATTTTCTGTTTACATAACTATAAAACTTTTGCAGTCAGTTTTTATGTTCCAAACTAACTTATCTTCAATATATGCTTTCCCCTTCTGAATCAATCCCCTGGACCTCCCTTGATGAATTTATAAAGCTGCCGTTCCTCAGCTCTATTGTTTTGCCAATGTGAATTCTTCTTCCTTGAGTCTGATAATATCCCTAATTTCCCTTATAAGGCAGTTTTTGGCCATAATCCTCTTACAACTCTTGCGTGAAAGAAGAATAAAGAAGATCTGAAGATAACATGATTCAAGGATTTTGCACTTTCAAAGATTTTGAGGTTTCTGTTTCCAAATAGAAACTGGTCCGGAGAGAAACACCCACGGGGAACTTCATGTTTTGGACTTTGGAAAAGACGCCAACGAATATTAAAATCTGTGTTTCTTTCATAGATGCTATCCATAGATCTAAAAGCCCTCTTTTCCATGCATTCCCCTCCCCCACCCCCCGACCCCCACGTCCGCCAAACTTACTTGTGTGTGAGGTTGAGCACAATTCCCCCATCCACCCGAAACGTCTGTGTTTGATAAAGATTAGCCTTCCAAGGCGATGAAGAAGACATTTTGCTGTGTCCTCCTTGCAGCATTGCAATCACAGTCCTTCCCCTCTCCTTTTGATGATCTAAGGCAGATGTACGTCTATTTCCACAGCTCGTTATTCTTGGAAGAAGTCATTAGTCTGCCTTCAGAGGATTATAGATTGTGGGACATCACTCCAGAGCCTATCTGGCCAGGAGTCCCTCCCACAATTATCTTCACACACTGTCCTTCTGGAAAGATTTGCCAGGTTGACACTCAGCTTGTTTAGCAGCATTATGGAAGCAGCTTCATTGACCATCAGTGGAGAGAGGATATAAAATGTTAACTCAGCTCCGTCCTGTTCGCATCAGTAAGTGTACAAAAATAATATAGGAGTGGCAGAAACGAGATCCCAGGGGAAACACAAAGTTACAGATGCTCGATTAAAAGCTACTAGTGGAGACTTTATGACAACGATTAGAAAAAGTTGAACGTGATCTAATAGGACAGGTCCTACCCAGCAGAATTGTAACAGGAGATGTTGCAGGATGATGGTGTCTTCAAATATGGGGTATATTTTACCGTTCATTTGGTTCAATGAATCATAAAAACCCTACAGTACAGAAAGAGGCCATTCGGCCCATCGAGTCTGCACCGACCACAATCCCACCCAGGCCCTCCTCCCATATCCCTACATATTTTCCCACTAATCCCTCTACCCTACGTATCTCAGGACACTAAGGGCAATTTTTAGCATGGCCAATCAACCTAACCCGCACATCTTTGGACTGTGGGAGGAAACCGGAGCACCCGGAGGAAACCCACGCAGACACGAGGAGAATGTGCAAACTCCACACAGACAGTGCCCCAAGCCGGGAATCGAACCCAGGTCCCTGGAGCTGTCAAGCAGCAGTGCTAACCACTGTGCTACCGTGCCGCCCTGAAACAGCAACATTTTTTCTCTGGTTTATTTACTGAAATAAATGTGTTAAAGGAAACAATCAGATGACATCTTTAGTACGGGTAACTTTTTGCAAGGTCCGTGAGAATCCGCAACACGTAAATATTTTCCGAATAGTGCATTGAATTTATGGAGCGGGAAAGTGAAGAAATGCTAAGTGTTACGCACTGCGAACGTATGCAGCAAGACATTTCGACTTTGAACGTATTTCTTTGTTTTTTTTAATGAGCAGCTGTACAGAGTAATGTTGGTGGAACATAATTAGCGGGTTGAATGTGAGTTGACGAGATTATTGAGCTTGTGAATTTTGAAGTGTTATTTATGTTCGGACTTCCATGTTGCTAATCATGTTTAATAATATAATGCTAAACCATATTTCTTTGCTAATTCTTTAGGAGAATATTCGAATTGCTCGAATCCGGTATGTGTCTGAGACTAAACGTTTGTGAAGTTGGAAGTCATTGGTAGCATTGTGATACAACAACACCAGGTCCAATTCTCAGGCAGCCAGTTGAAACACTGAATGATTTTCCTCAAATATTGTCAACATTCCTTTCAGAATTCCCTTCCATTTTCCACCATTATGTGATACTCGGCGCAACATATTGCTGAGTTTTGAATCAGCTGGAAGATCGTATACATTCGCGTAACATATCCATCACCCAGCCCCTCACCAATATCTCAATCAATTCCCTGATCAATTCCCTCGTTCCGCACACCCATCACATCACATCTTCAAACACATCACCATTAATTTCTGCATTTCCCAATTCACCCAAACTTCAGTCACTCTCTGTCTAGCTCCGTGTGTTGAGCCTAACTCTTCCAAACATTTCCAACACCTCTGCTCCTGCCTCCTTAACTCCAGCATCTCAGTCTACCATGTCTATTCTTCCAGCTCCAATACTTCCATCCCGTCCATTGCCTTTATCACCATCTCCATACTTTCACTGTCATCCAGACATACCTCAGGACAATCTCTTCAATTAGTCCCAAGACCCCTCTATACCAAAGCCCTCCCATTTCTGGACATCTTGATTCAAACCGCTTCCCTCTATCAGGGAACCTAACTGCCAACTGAACATCAATCACCCCCTTTGAGCCTCCATACCTTCGACTCCCAGTGTTTCCTAATTTCACGGAGACAATTAACTCCGCCATGTGGTCGGAAATCAACTCCACAAAGCTCTTAACCATATGCTGTCCATGTCCTTAACTGTAATATTTCATGCCACCAGTACTATTCTCACCATGTCCATATTTCTTAGTACATATCCTCAACTCACCACACCTTCAATCCACTCCCTTCCCACTACCTGATTCTCGAAACATTTTCCATTACATCAGTGCCAATTCAATGGCTTCATTATCCTGTCATTGTGCATTGGGCGGCACGGTGACAGAGTGGTAAGCACTGCTGTCTCACAGCGCCAGGAACCCAGGTTCAATTCCGACCTCGCGTCACTGTCTGTTTTGAGTTTACACACTCTCCCCGTATCTGCCTGGGATTCCTCTGGGTGTTCCTGTTGACACCCTCAGTCCAAAGATGTGCGGGTTACTTTCATTGGTCATGCTAAATTAACCCTAGTCTCAGGGGGATTTTCAGGGTAAATATGAAGGGTTACAGTAATAGGTCCTGCTTGGCATTGTTGTCGGTGCAGACTCGATGGGCCGACTAGCCTCTCTCTGCACTGTCAGGATTCTATGATTCCATGATTCTATTCTATGATTCTATCCTCTTTCTCCATCTCTGCAACCAGCTCCATGGCCACCTCGACGCCTCCGCTGCCATTCATAGAAACATACCAACATAGAAGGTGGGAGCAGTAGGAGGCCATTAATCCCGTCGAGCCTGCTTCACCATTGATCACGATTATGGTTGTTCATCCAACTCAATAGCCTAATCCTGCTTTCACGCCATAACCTTTGATCCCATACGCCCCAAATGCTTTATCCAGCCGCCTCTTGAATACATTCATTGTTTAGGCATCAACCATTTCCTGTGGTAATGAATCCCACAGGCTCCCCACGCTTTGGGTGAAGAAATATGTTCTCACCTGCGTCCTAAATGGTGTAACATTTATCTACAGACTGTGACCTCTGGTTCTGGACAGCCGCACCTTCGGGAATATTCTTCCTGCAACTACGCAGTCTAGTTCTGTTAGAATTTTATCAGTCTCTATGAGATCCCCCCCCCCCCCCCCTCATTCGTCTGAACTCCAGAGAAAACAATCCTAATTTAGTAAATCTTTTCTCATACATCCGTCCCACCATCCCAGGAATCAGCCTGGTAAACCTTCGTTGCACTCCCAAGAGAACAAGAACATCCTTTCTCAAAGATGCACACAATGTTCCCGGCATGGCCTCAACAATGCCCTGGATAAATGCAACAACACATCCCTGCTCCTGTACTCTAAACATTTCGCAGTGAAGGCCAACATGCCATTTGCCTTCTTTAGTGCCTGCTGCACCTGCATGCTTACCATCAGTGACTGGGGCACAAGGACAATCACTTTCCGCTGCACACTAGCCTCTCCCAATTTACACACATTCAGATAGTAATCTGCGTGCTTGTTTTTGCTTCCAAAGTGAATAAACTCATATATATCCAAATTATACAGCATCGGCCATTGAATTGCCCTCTCACTAAACCTGTCCAGAGCATGCTGAAGAATCTCTACATCGGGGTCATAGTTTCCCGTCCCACCCAGCTGGGTATCACCTGCTGTGGTTATCTTTGACAGGTTGTCTTTGACAGGACCCGCGCATTTTGTGTGTGTGTGTGTGTGTGTCTGTGTGTGTGTCTGTGTGTGTGTGTGTCCTTTGACAGGACCCGCGTATTTGTGTGTGTGTGTGTCCTTTGACAGAACCCGCATATTTGTGTGTGTGTGTCCTTTGACAGGGCCCGCGTATTTGTGTGTGTGTGTGTGTATGTGTCCTTTGACAGGACCCGCGTATTTGTGTGTGTGTGAGTCCTTTGACAGGACCCGCGTACTTGTGTGATGTGTGTGTCCTTTGACAGGACCCGCGTATTTGTGTGTGTGTGTGAGTGTGTGTGTGTTTGTTCTTTGACAGGACCCGCGCATTTGTATGTGTGTGTGTGTGTGTCCTTTGACAGGACCCGCGTATTTGTGTGTGAGTGTGTCCTTTGACAGGACCCGCGTATTTGTGTGTGTGTGTGTGTGTGTGTCCTTTGACAGGACCCGCGTATTTTTGTGTGTGTGTCCATTGACAGGACCCGCGGATTTGTGTGTGTGTGTGTGTCCTTTGACAGGACCCGCGTATTTGTGTGTGTGTGTTTGTGTGTGTGCATGTTTGTCCTTTGACAGGACCCGCGTATTTGTGTGTGTGTGTTTGTGTGTGTGCATGTTTGTCCTTTGACAGGACCCGCGTATTTGTGTGTGTGTGGGTGTGTGTGTCCTTTGACAGGACCCACGTATTTGTGTCTGTGTGTGTGAGTGTGTGTGTGTCCTTTGACAAGACCCCGGTATTTGTGTTTGTGTGTGTGTGTGTGTGTGTGTGTATGTCCTTTGACAGGACCCGCGTATTTGAGTGTGTGTGCGCCTGTGTGTGTGTGTGTGTCCTTTGACAGGACCCGTGTATTTGAGTGTGTGTGTGTGTGTATCCTTTGACAGGGCCCGCGTATTTGTGTGTGTGTGTATGTGTCCTT
>NW_027590076.1:785000-790000 GCF_964213995.1 Mustelus asterias
CTGCCTGTGTGTGTGTGTGTGTCCATTGACAGGACCCGCGTATATGTGTGTGTGTGTGTCTGCGTTTACTTTGACAGGTAACGTGTATTTGTTTTTGTGTGTGTGTGTGTGTGCGTTATTTGACAGGACCCGCGTATTTGTGTCTGTGTGTGTGTGTGTGTGTGTCTCCTTTGACAGGACCCACGTATTTGTGTGTGTGTAAGTGCGTGTCCTTTGACAGGACCCGCGTATTTGTGTGTGTGTGTGTGTCCTTTGACGGGATCCACGTATTTGTGTGTGTTTGGGTGTGTGTGTGCGTGTGTGTGTGTCCTTTGACTGGACGCGTGTATTTGTGTTTGCGTGTGGCCATTGACAGGACCCGCGTATTGTGTTTGTGTTTGTGTGTGTGTGTGTGTCCTTTGACAGGAACCGCGTATTTGTGTGTGTGTGAGTGTGTGTCTCCTTTGACAGGAACTGCGTATTTGTGTGTGTGTGTGTGTTTGTGTGTCCTTTGACAGGACCCTCGTATTTGTGTGTGTGTGTGTGTGTGTCAGTTGACAGGTCCCGCGTATTTTTGTGTGTGTGTGTCTGTCCATTTGACAGGACCCTCGTTTTTGTGTCTGTGTGTGTGTGTGTCCTTTGACAGGACCCGCGTATTTGTGTGTGTGTGTGTGTCCTTTGACAGGACCCGCGTATTTGTGTGTGTGTGTGTGTGTGTATCTCTGTGTCCTTTGCCAGGACCCGCGTATTTGTGTCTGTGTGTGTGAGTGTGTGTGTGCGTGTGTCCTTTGACAGGACCCCCGGATTTGTCTGTGTGTGTGCGTGTGTTCTTTGACAGGACCCGCGCATTTGTGTGTGTGTGTGTGTGTGTGTGTCCTCTGACAGGACCCGCGTATTTGTGTGTGTGTGTGTGTCCTTTGACAGGACCCGCGTATCTGTGTCTGCGTGTGTGAGTTTGTGTGTGCGTGTGTCCTTTGACAGGCCCCCCGGATTTGTCTGTGTGTGTGTGTCCTTTGACAGGACCCGCATATTTGTGTGTGTGTGTGATTATGTGTGTGCGTGTGTGTCCATTGACACGACACGCGTATTTGTGTGTGTGTGTGTGTGTCCTTTGAAAGGACCCGCGTATTTGTGTCTGTGTGAGAGTATGTGTGTGTGTGTCCTTTGACAGGACACGCGCATTTGTGTGTGTATGTGTGTGTGTGTGTGACCTTTGACAGGACCTGCGTTTTTGTGTCTGTGTGCGCGCGCGTGTGTGTGTGTGTGTGTGTGTGTGTCTCCTTTGACAGGAGCCGCGTATTTGTGTGTGTGTGTGTGTGTCATTTGACAGGCCCCGCGTTTTTGAGTGTGTGTGTCTGTGTGTGCGTGTGTGTGTGTCCTTTGACAGGACCCGCGTATCTGAGTGTGTGTGTGTGTGTGTGTGTCCGTTGACAGGACCCGTGTATTTGTGTGTGTCTGCCTCTGTGTGTGTGTGTGTCCATTGACAGGACCCGCGTATATGTGTGTGTGTGTGTGTGTGTGTCTGTGTTTACTTTGACAGGACCCGTGTATTTGTTTTTGTGTGTGTGTGTGTGTGCGTTATTTGACAGGACCCGCGTATTTGTGTCTGTGTGTGTGTGTGTGTGTGTGTGTCTCCTTTGACAGGACCCACGTATTTGTGTGTGTGTAAGTGCGTGTCCTTTGACAGGACCCGCGTATTTGTGTGTGTGTGTGTGTCCTTTGACGGGATCCACGTATTTGTGTGTGTTTGGGTGTGTGTGTGCGTGTGTGTGTGTCCTTTGACTGGACGCGTGTATTTGTGTTTGCGTGTGGCCATTGACAGGACCCGCGTATTGTGTTTGTGTTTGTGTGTGTGTGTGTGTCCTTTGACAGGACCCTCGTATTTGTGTGTGTGTGTGTGTGTCAGTTGACAGGTCCCGCGTATTTTTGTGTGTGTGTGTGTGTGTCATTTGACAGGCCCCGCGTTTTTGAGTGTGTGTGTCTGTGTGTGCGTGTGTGTGTGTCCTTTGACAGGACCCGCGTATCTGAGTGTGTGTGTGTGTGTGTGTGTGTGTGTGTCCGTTGACAGGACCCGTGTATTTGTGTGTGTCTGCCTGTGTGTGTGTGTGTGTCCATTGACAGGACCCGCGTATATGTGTGTGTGTGTGTGTGTGTGTCTGTGTTTACTTTGACAGGACCCGTGTATTTGTTTTTGTGTGTGTGTGTGTGTGCGTTATTTGACAGGACCCGCGTATTTGTGTCTGTGTGTGTGTGTGTGTGTGTGTGTCTCCTTTGACAGGACCCACGTATTTGTGTGTGTGTAAGTGCGTGTCCTTTGACAGGACCCGCGTATTTGTGTGTGTGTGTGTGTCCTTTGACGGGATCCACGTATTTGTGTGTGTTTGGGTGTGTGTGTGCGTGTGTGTGTGTCCTTTGACTGGACGCGTGTATTTGTGTTTGCGTGTGGCCATTGACAGGACCCGCGTATTGTGTTTGTGTTTGTGTGTGTGTGTGTCCTTTGACAGGAACCGCGTATTTGTGTGTGTGTGAGTGTGTGTCTCCTTTGACAGGAACTGCGTATTTGTGTGTGTGTGTGTGTTTGTGTGTCCTTTGACAGGACCCTCGTATTTGTGTGTGTGTGTGTGTGTGTCAGTTGACAGGTCCCGCGTATTTTTGTGTGTGTGTGTCTGTCCATTTGACAGGACCCTCGTTTTTGTGTCTGTGTGTGTGTGTGTCCTTTGACAGGACCCGCGTATTTGTGTGTGTGTGTCCTTTGACAGGACCCGCGTATTTGTGTGTGTGTGTGTGTGTGTGTATCTCTGTGTCCTTTGACAGGACCCGCGTATTTGTGTCTGTGTGTGTGAGTGTGTGTGTGCGTGTGTCCTTTGACAGGACCCCCGGATTTGTCTGTGTGTGTGCGTGTGTTCTTTGACAGGAGCCGCGCATTTGTGTGTGTGTGTGTGTGTGTCCTCTGACAGGACCCGCGTATTTGTGTGTGTGTGTGTGTCCTTTGACAGGACCCGCGTATCTGTGTCTGCGTGTGTGAGTTTGTGTGTGCGTGTGTCCTTTGACAGGCCCCCCGGATTTGTCTGTGTGTGTGTGTCCTTTGACAGGACCCGCATATTTGTGTGTGTGTGTGATTATGTGTGTGCGTGTGTGTCCATTGAAAGGACCCGCGTATTTGTGTCTGTGTGAGAGTATGTGTGTGTGTGTCCTTTGACAGGACACGCGCATTTGTGTGTGTATGTGTGTGTGTGTGTGACCTTTGACAGGACCTGCGTTTTTGTGTCTGTGTGCGCGCGCGCGTGTGTGTGTGTGTGTGTGTGTGTCCTTTGACAGGAGCCGCGTATTTGTGTGTGTGTGTGTGTGTCATTTGACAGGCCCCGCGTTTTTGAGTGTGTGTGTCTGTGTGTGCGTGTGTGTGTGTCCTTTGACAGGACCCGCGTATCTGAGTGTGTGTGTGTGTGTGTGTGTGTGTGTCCGTTGACAGGACCCGTGTATTTGTGTGTGTCTGCCTGTGTGTGTGTGTGTGTGTCCATTGACAGGACCCGCGTATATGTGTGTGTGTGTGTGTGTGTGTCTGTGTTTACTTTGACAGGACCCGTGTATTTGTTTTTGTGTGTGTGTGTGTGTGCGTTATTTGACAGGACCCGCGTATTTGTGTCTGTGTGTGTGTGTGTGTGTGTGTGTCTCCTTTGACAGGACCCACGTATTTGTGTGTGTGTAAGTGCGTGTCCTTTGACAGGACCCGCGTATTTGTGTGTGTGTGTGTGTGTGTCCTTTGACGGGTTCCACGTATTTGTGTGTGTTTGGGTGTGTGTGTGCGTGTGTGTGTGTCCTTTGACGGGACGCGTGTATTTGTGTTTGCGTGTGGCCATTGACAGGACCCGCGTATTGTGTTTGTGTTTGTGTGTGTGTGTGTCTCCTTTGACAGGAACCGCGTATTTGTGTGTGTGTGAATGTGTGTCTCCTTTGACAGGAACCGCGTATTTGTGTGTGTGTGTGTTTGTGTGTCCTTTGACAGGACCCTCGTATTTGTGTGTGTTTGTGTGTGTGTCAGTTGACAGGTCCCGCGTATTTGTGTGTGTGTGTGTGTGTGTGTGTCCATTGACAGGACCCTCGTTTTTGTGTCTGTGTGTGTGTGTGTCCTTTGACAGGACCCGCGTATTTGTGTGTGTGTGTGTCCTTTGACAGGACCCGCGTATTTGTTTGTGTGTGTGTGTCTGTGTCCTTTGACAGGACCCGCGTATTTGTGTCTGTGTGTGTGAGTGTGTGTGTGCGTGTGTTCTTTGACAGGACCCGCGCATTTGTGTGTGTGTGTGTGTCCTTTGACAGGACCCGCGTATTGGTGTGTGTGTGTGTGTGTGTGTGTCCTTTGACAGGACCCGCGTATCTGTGTCTGTGTGTGTGAGTTTGTGTGTGCGTGTGTCCTTTGACAGGCCCCCCGGATTTGTCTGTGTGTGTGTGTCCTTTGACAGGACCCGCGTATTTGTGTGTGTCTGCGTGTGTGTGCGTGTGTTCTTTGACAGGACCCGCGCATTTGTGTGTGTGTGTGTGTGTCCTTTGACAGGACCCGCGTATGTGTGTGTGTGTGTGTGTGTCCTTTGACAGGACCCGCGTATTTGTGTGTGTGTGTGTCCTTTCACAGGACCCGCGTATTAGTGTGTGTGTGTGCGTGTGTGTGTTTGTCCTTTGACAGGACCAGCGTATTTGTGTGTGTGTTTGTGTGTGTGTGTGTGTGTGTCCATTGACACGACCCGCGTATTTGTGTGTGTGTGTGTATGTGTCCTTTGACAGGACCCGCGTATTTGTGTGTGTGTTTCTGTGTGTGCATGTTTGTCCTTTGACAGGACCCGCGTTTGTGTGTGTGTGTGTGTTTGTGTCCTTTGACAGGACCCGCGTATTTGTGTCTGTGTGTGTGAGTGTGTGTTTGTGTGTGTGTGTGTCCTATGACAGGACCCCCGTATTTATGTGTGTGTGTGTCTTTGTGTGTGTGTGTGTGTGTGTGTCCTTTGACAGGACCCGCGTATTTGTATGTGTGT
>NW_027590076.1:857500-860000 GCF_964213995.1 Mustelus asterias
GGACCCGCGTATTTGTGTCTGTGTGTGAGTATGTGTGTGTGTGTCCTTTGACAGGACACGCGCATTTGTGTGTGTATGTGTGTGGGTGTGTGTCGTTTGACAGGACCTGCGTTTTTGTGTCTGTGTGCGTGTGTGTGTGTGTCCTTTGACAGGAGCCGCGTATTTGTGTGTGTTGTGTGTGTCATTTGACAGGCCCCGCGTTTTTGAGTGTGTGTGTCTGTGTGTGCGTGTGTGTGTGTCCTTTGACAGGACCCGCGTATCTGAGTGTGTGTGTGTGTGTGTGTGTGTGTGTGTGTGTGTGTGTGTGTGTCCGGTGACAGGACCCGCGTATATGTGTGTGTGTGTGTGTGCATGTCTGTGTGTCCTTTGACAGGACCCGTGTATTTGTTTGTGTGTGTGTGTGTGTGTGTGTTCTTTGACAGGACCCGCGTATTTGTGTCTGTGTGTGTGTGTGTCTCCTTTGACAGGACCCACGTATTTGTGTGTGTGTATGTGTGTGTCCTTTGACAGGACCCGCGTATTTGTGTGTGTGTGTGTGTGTCCTTTGACGGGATGGACGCATTTGTGTGTGTTTGGGTGTGTGTGTGCGTGTGTGTGTGTCCTTTGACGGACGCGTGTATTTGTGTGTGCGTGTGCCCATTGACAGGACCCGCGTATTGTGTTTGTGTTTGTGTGTGTGTGTGTCTACTTTGACAGGAACCGCGTATTTGAGTGTGTGTGAGTGTGTGTCTCCTTTGACAGGAACCGCGTATTTGTGTGTGTGTGTGTCTGTGTGTTTGTGTGTCCTTTGACAGGACTCTCGTATTTGTGTGTGTGTGTGTGTGTGTGTGTGTGTGTGTGTCCTTTGTCAGGATCCGCGTATTTGTGTGTGTGTCTGTGTGTCAGTTGACAGGTCCCGCGAATTTGTGTGTGTGTGTGTGTGTCCATTGACAGGACCCGCGTATTTGTGTGTGTGTGTGTATGTGTCCTTTGACAGGACCCACGTATATGTGTGTGTGTCTGTGTTCTTTGACAGGACCCGCGTATTTGTGTGTGTGTGTGTGTTTGTGTGTGTGCATGTGTGTGTCCTTTGACAGGACCCGCGTATTTGTGTGTGTGTGTGTGTGTCCTTTGACGGGATCCACGTATTTCTGTGTGTTTGGGTGTGTGTGTGCGTGTGTGTGTGTCCTTTGACTGGACGCGTGTATTTGTGTGTGTGTGTGTGTGTGTGTGTGTGTTTCCTTTGACAGGACCCGCGTATTTGTGTGTGTGTGCGTGCGTCCTTTGACAGGACCCCAGGATTTGTCTGTGTGTGTGTTTCCTTTGACAGGACCCGCTTATTTGTGTGTGTGTGCGTGTGTGTGCGTGTGTCCTTTGACAGGACCCGCGCATTTGTGTGTGTGTGCGTCCTTTGACTGGACCCGCGTATGTGTGTGTGTTTGTGTGTGTCCTTTGACAGGACCCGCGTATTTGTGTGTGTGTGTGTGTCCTTCACAGGACCCGTGTATTTGTGTGTGTGTGTGTGTGTGTGTCCTTTGACAGGACGAGTGTATTTGTGTGTGTGTGTCCATTGACACGACCCGCGTATTTGTGTGTGTGTGTGTATGTGTCCTTTGACAGGACCCCCGTATTTGTGTGTGTGTTTGTGTGTGTGCATGTTTGTCCTTTGACAGGACCCGCGTTTTTGTGTCTGTGTGTGTGAGTGTGTGTGTGTGTGTGTGTCCTTTGACAGGACCCGCCTATTTGTGTGTGTGTCCTTTGACAGGGCCCGCGTATTTGTGTGTGTGTGTGTGTGTGTGTCCTTTGACAGGACCCGCGTATTTGTGTGTGTGTGTGTGTCCTTTGACAGGACCCGCGTATTTGTGCGTGTGTGTGTGTGTGTCCTTTGACAGGACACACGTATTTGTTTGTGTGTGTGTGTCCTTTGAAAGGACCTGCGTATTTGTGTCTGTGTGTGTGTATGCGTGTGTGTGTGTGTATGTCCTTTGACAGGACCGGCGAATTTGTGTGTGTGTGTTTGTGTGTGTGTCCGTTGACAGGACCCGCGTTTTTGTGTCTGTGTGTGTGTGTCCTTTGACAGGACTCGCGTATTTGTGTGTGTGTGTGTGTGTGTCCTTTGAAAGGACCCGCGTATTTGTGTCTTTGTGTGAGTATGTGTGTGTGTGTCCTTTGACAGCACACGCGCATTTGTGTGTGTGTGTGTGTGTGTGTGTGTCCTTTGACAGGAGCCGCGTATTTGTGTGTGTTGTGTGTGTCATTTGATAGGCCCCGCCTTTTTGAGTGTGTGTGTCTGTGTGTGCGTGTGTGTGTGTCCTTTGACAGGACCCGCGTATCTGAGTGTGTGTGTGTGTGTGTGTGTGTGTGTGTGTGTGTGTGTGAGTGTGTGTGTGTGTGTGTGTCCGGTGACAGGACCCGCGTATGTGTGTGTGTGTGTGTGTGTGTGTCTGTGTGTCCTTTGACAGGACCCGTGTATTTGTTTGTGTGTGTGTGTGTGTTCTTTGACAGGACCCGCGTATTTGTG
>NW_027590076.1:965000-967500 GCF_964213995.1 Mustelus asterias
TCCATTGACAGGACCCGCGTATTTGTGTCTGTGTGTGTGTATGTGTGTGTGTGTATGTCCTTTGACAGGACCCGCGTATTTGTGCGTGTGTGTGTGTGTGTCCTTTGACAGGGCCCGCGGATTTGTGTGTGTGTGTGTGTCCTTTGACAGGTCCCGCGTATTTGTGTGTGTGTGTGTGTATGTGTGTCCTTTGACAGAACCCGCGTATTTGTGTGTGTGTGTGTGTGTCCTTTGACAGGAGCCGCGTATTTGTCTGTGTGTGTGTGTGTGTGTGTTTGTGTGTATGTGTGTGTGTGTGCGTGTCCATTGACAGGACCCGCGTAATTGTGTGTGTGTGTATGTGTCCTTTGACAGGACCCGCGTATTTGTGTGTGTGTTTTTGTATGTGCATGTGTGTCCTTTGGCAGGACACACATATTTGTTTGTGTGTGTGTGTGTGTGTGTGTCCTTTGAAAGGACCCGCGTATTTGTGTCTGTGTGTGTGTATGTGTGTGTGTGAATGTCCTTTGAAAGGACCCGCGTATTTGTGTGTATGTGTGTGTGTGTGTGTGTGTGTCCTTTGACAGGACCCGCGTTTTTGTGTCTGTGTGTGTGTGTGTCCTTTGACAGGACCCGCGTATGTGTGTGTGTGTGTGTGTGTCCTTTGACAGGACCCGCGTATATGTGTGTGTGTTTGTGTCCTTTGACAGGACCCGCGTATTTTTGTGTGTGTGTGTGTGATTGTGTGTGTGCATGTGTGTCCTTTGACACGACACGCGTACTTGTGTGTGTGTGTGTCCTTTGACAGGACCCGCGTATTTGTGTGTGTGTTTGTGTGTGAGCATGTTTGTCCTTTGACATGACCCGCGTATTTGTGTGTGTGTGTGTGTGTTCTTGACAGGACCCGCTTATTTGTGTCTGTGTGTGCGTGTGTGTGTGTCTCCTTTGACAGGACCCGCGTTTTTGCGTGTGTGTGTGTACGTGTGTGTGTGTGTGTGTGTGCATCCGTTGACAGGACCCGCGCATTTGTGTGTGTGTGTGTGTCCTTTGACAGGACCCGCGTATTTGTGTGTGTGTGTGTCCTTTGACAGGACCAGCGTATTTGTGTGTGTGTGTGTGTGTGTGTGTGTGTGTCCATTGACAGGACCTGCGTATTTGTGTGTGTGTGTGTGTCCTTTCACAGGATCCGCGTATTTGTGTGTGTGTTTGTGTCTGTGTGTGTGTGTGTCCTTTGACAGGACCCGCGTATTTGTCTGTGTGCGTGGGTCTGTGTGTCCTTTGACAGGACCCATGTATTTGTTTGTGTGTGTGTGTGTTCTTTGACAGGACCCGCGCATTTGTGTCTGTGTGTGTGTGTGTGTGTGTGTGTCCTTTGACAGGACTCCCGTATTTGTGTGTGTGCGATTGTGTGTGTGTCCTTTGACAGGACCCGCGTATTTGTGTGTGTGTGTGTCCTTTGACAGGGCCCGCGTATTTGTGTGTGTGTGTGTGTGTGTGTTTGTGTGTGTGTGTGTGTGTGTGTGTGTCCTTTGACAGGACACGCGTATTTGTGTGTGTGTGTGTGTCCTTTGACAGGACCCGCGTATATGTGTGTGGGTGTGTATCCTTTGACAGGACCCGCGTATTTGTGTGTGTGTGTGTGTGTGTGTGTGTCCTTTGACAGAACCCGCGTATTTGTGTGTGTGTGTGTGTGTCCTTTGACAGGACCCGCGTATTTGTGCGAGTGTGTGTGTGTGTGTTTGTGTGTGTTGGTGTGTGCGTGTCCATTGACAGGACCCGCGTAATTGTGTGTGTGTGTATGTGTCCTTTGACAGGACCCGCGTATTTGTGTGTGTGTGTGTGTCCTTTGACAGGACCCGCGTATATGTGTGTGTGTGTGTCCTTTGACAGGACCCGCGTATTTGTGTGTCTGTGATTGTGTGTGTGCATGTGTGTCCTTTGACACGACACGCGTATTTGTGTGTGTGTGTGTGTGTCCTTTGAAAGGACCCGCGTATTTGTGTCTGTGTGTGTGTATGTGTGTGCATGTCCTTTGACAGGACCCCCGTATTTGTGTGTGTGCGTGTGTGTGTGTGTCCTTTGACAGGGTCCGCGTATTTGTGTGTGTGTGTGTGTGTACGTGTCCATTGACAGGACCCGCGTATTTTTGTGTGTATGTGTGTGTGAGTCCTTTGACAGGACCCGCGTATTTGTGTGTGTGTGTGTTTCTGTGTGTGCATGTATGTCATTTGACAGGACACACGTATGTGTGTGTGTATGTGTGTGTGTGTCCTTTGACAGGACAAGCGTATTTGTGTGTGTGTGTGTGTGTGTCCTTTGACAGGACCCGCGTATTTGTGTGTGTGTGTGTGTCCATTGACAGGACCCGCGTATTTGTGTGTGTTTGTGTGTGTCCTTTGAAACGACAAGCGTATTTGTGTCTGTGTGTGTGTGTGCGTGTGTCCTTTGACAGGACACGCGTATTTGTGTGTGTGTGTGTGTATGTGTGTGTGTGTGTGTGTGTGTGTGTCCTTTGACAGGA
>NW_027590076.1:980000-992500 GCF_964213995.1 Mustelus asterias
GCGTATATGTGTGTGGGTGTGTATCCTTTGACAGGACCCGCGTATTTGTGTGTGTGTGTGTGTGTGTGTGTCCTTTGACAGAACCCGCGTATTTGTAAGTGTGTGTGTGTGTCCTTTGACAGGACCCGCGTATTTGTGCGAGTGTGTGTGTGTGTGTTTGTGTGTGTTTGTGTGTGCGTGTCCATTGACAGGACCCGCGTAATTGTGTGTGTGTGTATGTTTCCTTTGACAGGACCCGCGTATTTGTGTGTGTGTTTTAGTATGTGCATGTGTGTCCTTTGACAGGACACACATGTTTGTTTGTGTGTGTGTGTCTGTGTGTCTGTGTGTGTCCTTTGAAAGGACCCGCGTAATTGTGTCTGTGTGTGTGTATGTGTGTGTGTGAATGTCCTTTGAAAGGTCCCGCGTATTTGTGTGTATGTGTGTGTGTGTCCTTTGACAGGACCCGCGTTTTTGTGTCTGTGTGTGTGTGTGTCCTTTGACAGGACCCGCGTATTTGTGTGTGTGTGTGTGTGTGTGTGTGTCCTTTGACAGGACCCGCGTATATGTGTGTGTGTTTGTGTCCTTTGACAGGACCCGCGTATTTGTGTGTGTGTGTGTGTGCATGTGTGTCCTTTGACACGACACGCGTATTTGTGTGTGTGTGTTTCCTTTGACAGGACCCGCGTATTTGTGTGTGTGTTTGTGTGTGAGCATGTTTGTCCTTTGACATGACCCGCGTATTTGTGTGTGTGTGTGTGTGTGTGTGTTCTTGACAGGACCCGCTTATTTGTGTCTTTGTGTGCGTGTGTGTGTGTCTCCTTTGACAGGACCCCCGTATTTTTGTGTGTGTGTGCGTGTGTGTATCCTTTGACAGGACCCGCGTTTTTGTGTGTGTGTGTACGTGTGTGTGTGTGTGTGTGTGTGTATCCTTTGACAGGACCCGCGCATTTGTGTGTGTGTGTGTGTGTCCTTTGACAGGACCCGCGTATTTGTGTGTTTGCGTGGGTCTGTGTGTCCTTTGACAGGACCCATGTATTTGTTTGTGTGTGTGTGTGTGTGTGTGTTCTTTGACAGGACCCGCACATTTGTGTCTGTGTGTGTGTGTGTGTGTGTGTCCTTTGACAGGACTCCCGTATTTGTGTGTGTGCGATTGTGTGTGTGTCCTTTGACAGGACCCGCGTATTTGTGTGTGTGTGTGTGTGTCCTTTGACAGGGCCCGCGTATTTGTGTGTGTGTGTGTGTGTGTTTGTGTGTGTGTGTGTGTGTGTGTGTGTGTCCTTTGACAGGACACGCGTATTTGTGTGTGTGTGTGTGTGTGTGTGTGTCCTTTGAAAGGACCCGCGTATTTGTGTGTGTCTGTGTGTCGTTTGACAGGACTCGCGTATTTGTGTGTGTGTTTGTGTGTGTGTGTGCGTGTCCATTGACAGGACCCGCGTATTTTTGTGTGGGTGTGTGTATGTGTCCTGTGACAGGACCCACGTATATGTGTGTGTGTGTGTCCTTTGACAGGACCCGCGTATTTGTGTGTGTGTGTGTTTGTGTGTGTGCATGTGTGTCCTTTGACAGGACACACCTATTTGTTTGTGTGTGTGTGTGTATCCTTTGAAAGGACCCGCGTATTTGTGTCTGTGTGTGTGTGTGTGTGTGTGTGTGTATGTCCTTTGACAGGACACACGTATTTGTGTCTGTGTGTGTGTGTGTGTGTCCTTTGACAGGACCCGCGTATTTGTGTGTGTGTGTTTGTGTGTGTGTGCCCTTTGACAGGACCGCGAATGTGATTGTGTGTGTGCATGTGTGTCCTTTGACACGACACACGTATTTGTGTGTGTGTGTGTGTGTCCTTTGAAAGGACACGCGTATTTGTGTCTGTGTGTGTGTATGTGTGTGTGTGTCCTTTGACAGGACCCGCGTATTTGTGTCTGTGTGCGTGTGTGTGTGTGTGTCCTTTGACAGGAGCCGCGTTTGTGTGTGTGTGTGTGTGTGTGTCATTTGACAGGCCCCTCGTTTTTGAGTGTGTGTGTCTGTGTGTGCTTGTGTGTGTGTCCGTTGACAAGACCCGTGTATTTGTGTGTGTGTGCCTGTGTGTGTGTGTCCTTTGACATGACCCGCGTATTTGTGTGTGTGTGTGCCTGTGTGTCCTTTGACAGGACCCGTGTATTTGTTTTTGTGTGTGTGTGTGTGTTCTTTGACAGGACCCGCGTATTTGTGTCTCTCTGTGTGTGTGTGTCTCCTTTGAAAGGACCCAAGTATTTGTGTGTGTGTATGTGTGTGTCCTTTGACATGACCGCGCATTTGTGTGTGTGTGTCTGTGTGTGTGTCCTATGACGGGATCCACGTGTTTGTGTGTGTTTGGGTGTGTGTGTGCGTGTGTCCTTTGACTGGACCCGCGTGTTTGTGGGTGCGTGTGTCCTTTGACAGGACCCGCGTATTTGTGTGTGTGCGTGGGTCTGTGTGTCCTTTGACAGGACCCATGTATTTGTTTGTGTGTGTGTGTGTTCTTTGACAGGACCCGCGCATTTGTGTCTGTGTGTGTGTGTGTGTGTGTGTGTGTGTGTGTGTCCTTTGACAGGACTCCCGTATTTGTGTGTGTGCGATTGTGTGTGTGTCCTTTGACAGGACCCGCGTATTTGTGTGTGTGTGTGTCCTTTGACAGGGCCCGCGTATTTGTGTGTGTGTGTGTGTGTGTGTTTGTGTGTGTGTGTGTGTGTGTGTGTGTGTGTGTGTCCTTTGACAGGACCCGCGTATTTGTGTGTGTGTGTGTGTGTGTGTCCTTTGACAGGACCCGCGTATATGTGTGTGTGTTTGTGTCCTTTGACAGGACCCGCGTATTTGTGTGTGTGTGTGTGTGATTGTGTGTGTGCATGTGTGTCCTTTGACACGACACGCGTATTTGTGTGTGTGTGTTTCCTTTGACAGGACCCGCGTATTTGTGTGTGTGTTTGTGTGTGAGCATGTTTGTCCTTTGACATGACCCGCGTATTTGTGTGTGTGTGTGTGTGTGTGTTCTTGACAGGACCCGCTTATTTGTGTCTGTGTGTGCGTGTGTGTGTGTCTCCTTTGACAGGACCCCCGTATTTTTGTGTGTGTGAGCGTGTGTGTATCCTTTGACAGGACCCGCGTTTTTGTGTGTGTGTGTACGTGTGTGTGTGTGTGTGTGTGTATCCTTTGACAGGACCCGCGCATTTGTGTGTGTGTGTGTGTGTCCTTTGACAGGACCCGCGTATTTGTGTGTTTGCGTGGGTCTGTGTGTCCTTTGGCAGGACCCATGTATTTGTTTGTGTGTGTGTGTGTGTGTTCTTTGACAGGACCCGCACATTTGTGTCTGTGTGTGTGTGTGTGTGTGTCCTTTGACAGGACTCCCGTATTTGTGTGTGTGCGATTGTGTGTGTGTCCTTTGACAGGACCCGCGTATTTGTGTGTGTGTGTGTGTGTGTCCTTTGACAGGGCCCGCGTATTTGTGTGTGTGTGTGTTTGTGTGTGTGTGTGTGTGTGTGTGTGTGTGTGTCCTTTGACAGGACACGCGTATTTGTGTGTGTGTGTGTGTGTGTGTCCTTTGAAAGGACCCGCGTATTTGTGTGTGTCTGTGTGTCGTTTGACAGGACTCGCGTATTTGTGTGTGTGTGTGTGTGTGTGCGTGTCCATTGACAGGACCCGCGTATTTTTGTGTGGGTGTGTGTATGTGTCCTGTGACAGGACCCACGTATATGTGTGTGTGTGTGTCCTTTGACAGGACCCGCGTATTTGTGTGTGTGTGTGTTTGTGTGTGTGCATGTGTGTCCTTTGACAGGACACACCTATTTGTTTGTGTGTGTGTGTGTATCCTTTGAAAGGACCCGCGTATTTGTGTCTGTGTGTGTGTGTGTGTGTGTATGTCCTTTGACAGGACACACGTATTTGTGTCTGTGTGTGTGTGTGTGTGTCCTTTGACAGGACCCGCGTATTTGTGTGTGTGTGTGTTTGTGTGTGTGTGCCCTTTGACAGGACCGCGAATGTGATTGTGTGTGTGCATGTGTGTCCTTTGACACGACACACGTATTTGTGTGTGTGTGTGTGTGTCCTTTGAAAGGACACGCGTATTTGTGTCTGTGTGTGTGTATGTGTGTGTGTGTCCTTTGACAGGACCCGCGTATTTGTGTCTGTGTGCGTGTGTGTGTGTGTGTCCTTTGACAGGAGCCGCGTTTGTGTGTGTGTGTGTGTGTGTGTCATTTGACAGGCCCCTCGTTTTTGAGTGTGTGTCTGTGTGTGCTTGTGTGTGTGTCCGTTGACAAGACCCGTGTATTTGTGTGTGTGTGCCTGTGTGTGTGTGTCCTTTGACATGACCCGCGTATTTGTGTGTGTGTGTGTCTGTGTGTCCTTTGACAGGACCCGTGTATTTGTTTGTGTGTGTGTGTGTGTGTGTTCTTTGACAGGACCCGCGTATTTGTGTCTCTCTGTGTGTGTGTGTCTCCTTTGAAAGGACCCAAGTATTTGTGTGTGTGTATGTGTGTGTCCTTTGACATGACCGCGCATTTGTGTGTGTGTGTCTGTGTGTGTGTCCTATGACGGGATCCACGTGTTTGTGTGTGTTTGGGTGTGTGTGTGCGTGTGACCTTTGACTGGACCCGCGTGTTTGTGGGTGCGTGTGTCCTTTGACAGGACCCGCGTATTTGTGTGTGTGCGTGGGTCTGTGTGTCCTTTGACAGGACCCATGTATTTGTTTGTGTGTGTGTGTGTTCTTTGACAGGACCCGCGCATTTGTGTCTGTGTGTGTGTGTGTGTGTGTGTGTGTGTCCTTTGACAGGACTCCCGTATTTGTGTGTGTGCGATTGTGTGTGTGTCCTTTGACAGGACCCGCGTATTTGTGTGTGTGTGTGTCCTTTGACAGGGCCCGCGTATTTGTGTGTGTGTGTGTGTGTGTGTTTGTGTGTGTGTGTGTGTGTGTGTGTCCTTTGACAGGACACGCGTATTTGTGTGTGTGTGTGTATCCTTTGACAGGACCCGCGTATTTGTGTGTGTGTGTGTGTGTGTCCTTTGACAGAACCCGCGTATTTGTGTGTGTGTGTGTGTGTCCTTTGACAGGACCCCCGTATTTGTGCGAGTGTGTGTGTGTGTGTTTGTGTGTGTTTGTGTGTGCGTGTCCATTGACAGGACCCGCGTAATTGTGTGTGTGTGTATGTGTCCTTTGACAGGACCCGCGTATTTGTGTGTGTGTTTTTGTATGTGCATGTGTGTCCTTTGACAGGACACACATGTTTGTTTGTGTGTGTGTGTCTGTGTGTCTGTGTGTGTCCTTTGAAAGGACCCGCGTAATTGTGTCTGTGTGTGTGTATGTGTGTGTGTGTGAATGTCCTTTGAAAGGTCCCGCGTATTTGTGTGTATGTGTGTGTGTGTCCTTTGACAGGACCCGCGTTTTTGTGTCTGTGTGTGTGTGTGTCCTTTGACAGGACCCGCGTATTTGTGTGTGTGTGTGTGTGTGTGTGTGTGTGTCCTTTGACAGGACCCGCGTATATGTGTGTGTGTTTGTGTCCTTTGACAGGACCCGCGTATTTGTGTGTGTGTGTGTGTGATTGTGTGCGTGCATGTGTGTCCTTTGACACGACACGCGTATTTGTGTGTGTGTGTTTCCTTTGACAGGACCCGCGTATTTGTGTGTGTGTTTGTGTGTGAGCATGTTTGTCCTTTGACATGACCCGCGTATTTGTGTGTGTGTGTGTGTGTGTGCGGTCTTGACAGGACCCGCTTATTTGTGTCTGTGTGTGCGTGTGTGTGTGTCTCCTTTGACAGGACCCCCGTATTTTTGTGTGTGTGTGCGTGTGTGTATCCTTTGACAGGACCCGCGTTTTTGTGTGTGTGTTTACGTGTGTGTGTGTGTGTGTGTGTATCCTTTGACAGGACCCGCGCATTTGTGTGTGTGTGTGTGTGTCCTTTGACAGGACCCGCGTATTTGTGTGTTTGCGTGGGTCTGTGTGTCCTTTGACAGGACCCATGTATTTGTTTGTGTGTGTGTGTGTGTGTGTGTTCTTTGACAGGACCCGCGCATTTGTGTCTGTGTGTGTGTGTGTGTGTGTCCTTTGACAGGGCTCCCGTATTTGTGTGTGTGCGATTGTGTGTGTGTCCTTTGACAGGACCCGCGTATTTGTATGTGTGTGTGTGTGTGTCCTTTGACAGGGCCCGCGTATTTGTGTGTGTGTGTGTGTGTGTGTGTTCGTGTGTGTGTGTGTGTGTGTGTGTGTGTCCTTTGACAGGACACGCGTATTTGTGTGTGTGTGTGTGTGTGTGTGTGTGTGTCCTTTGAAAGGACCCGCGTATTTGTGTGTGTCTGTGTGTCGTTTGACAGGACTCGCGTATTTGTGTGTGTGTGTGTGTGTGTGCGTGTCCATTGACAGGACCCGCGTATTTTTGTGTGTGTGTGTGTATGTGTCCTGTGACAGGACCCACGTATATGTGTGTGTGTGTGTCCTTTGACAGGACCCGCGTATTTGTGTGTGTGTGTGTTTGTGTGTGTGCATGTGTGTCCTTTGACAGGACACACCTATTTGTTTGTGTGTGTGTGTGTGTGTGTATCCTTTGAAAGGACCCGCGTATTTGTGTCTGTGTGTGTGTGTGTGTGTGTATGTCCTTTGACAGGACACACGTATATGTGTCTGTGTGTGTGTGTGTGTGTCCTTTGACAGGACCCGCGTATTTGTGTGTGTGTGTGTTTGTGTGTGTGCATGTGTGTCCTTTGACAGGACACACCTATTTGTTTGTGTGTGTGTGTGTGTATCCTTTGAAAGGACCCGCGTATTTGTGTCTGTGTGTGTGTGTGTGTGTGTATGTCCTTTGACAGGACACACGTATATGTGTCTGTGTGTGTGTGTGTGTGTCCTTTGACAGGACCCGCGTATTTGTGTGTGTGTGTTTGTGTGTGTGTGCCCTTTGACAGGACCGCGAATGTGATTGTGTGTGTGCATGTGTGTCCTTTGACACGACACACGTATTTGTGTGTGTGTGTGTGTGTCCTTTGAAAGGACACGCGTATTTGTGTCTGTGTGTGTGTATGTGTGTGTGTGTCCTTTGACAGGACCCGCGTATTTGTGTCTGTGTGCGTGTGTGTGTGTGTGTCCTTTGACAGGAGCCGCGTTTGTGTGTGTGTGTGTGTGTGTGTCATTTGACAGGCCCCTCGTTTTTGAGTGTGTGTGTCTGTGTGTGCTTGTGTGTGTGTCCGTTGACAAGACCCGTGTATTTGTGTGTGTGTGCCTGTGTGTGTGTGTCCTTTGACATGACCCGCGTATTTGTGTCTCTCTGTGTGTGTGTGTCTCCTTTGAAAGGACCCGCGTATTTGTGTCTGTGTGCGTGTGTGTGTGTGTGTCCTTTGACAGGAGACGCGTTTGTGTGTGTGTGTGTGTGTGTGTCATTTGACAGGCCCCTCGTTTTTGAGTGTGTGTGTCTGTGTGTGCTTGTGTGTGTGTCCGTTGACAAGAACCGTGTATTTGTGTGTGTGTGCCTGTGTGTGTGTGTCCTTTGACATGACCCGCGTATTTGTGTGTGTGTGTGTCTGTGTGTCCTTTGACAGGACCCGTGTATTTGTTTTTGTGTGTGTGTGTGTGTTCTTTGACAGGACCCGCGTATTTGTGTCTCTCTGTGTGTGTGTGTCTCCTTTGAAAGGACCCAAGTATTTGTGTGTGTGTATGTGTGTGTCCTTTGACATGACCGCGCATTTGTGTGTCAAAGGACACACACACACACACACACACAAATACGCGGGTCCTGTCAAAGGACACACACACACATACACACACACAGACACAAATACGCGGGTCCTTTCAAAGGACACACACACACACACACACACAAATACGCGGGTCCTGTCAAAGGACACACAGACACACACATACACGCGGGTCCTGTCAAAGACACACACAATTAAACACGCGGGTCCTGTCAAAGGACACACACACACACACACACACAAATACGCGGGTCCTGTCAAAGGAGACACACACACACAGACACAAAAACGCGGGTCCTGTCAAAGGGCACACACACACACACACACACACGCACACGCACACACACACACACAAATACGCGGGTCCTTTCAAAGGACACACACACACACACACAAACACACACAAATACGCGTGTCGTGTCAAAGGACACAC
Source organism: Mustelus asterias (assembly GCF_964213995.1). Taxonomy (NCBI): domain Eukaryota; kingdom Metazoa; phylum Chordata; class Chondrichthyes; order Carcharhiniformes; family Triakidae; genus Mustelus; species Mustelus asterias. Next base: position 988,106 of record NW_027590076.1, read on the forward strand.
ACGCACACACACAATCACACACACACACAAATACGCGGGTCCTGTCAAAGGACACACACAATCAATTACGCGGGTCCTGTCAAAGGACACACACACACACACACACACACACACAAATACGCGGGTCCTGTCAAAGGACACACACATACATACACACACACACACACACAAATACGCGTGTCGTGTCAATTGGACACACATGCACACACACAATCACACACACACACAAATACGCGAGTCCTTTGAAAGGACACACACACACACACATACGCGGGTCCTGTCAAAGGACACACACAATCAAATACGCGGGTCCTGTCAAAGGACACACACACACACACACTCACAAATACGAGGGTCCTGTCAAAGGACACACACACACACAGAGACACAAAAACGCGGGTCCTGTCAAAGGACACACACACACACCCACACACACACAAATACGCGGGTCCTGTCAAAGGACAGACACACACACACATACATACACACACACGGACACAAATACGTGGGTCCTTTCAAAGGACACACACACACACACACACACAAACCAACAAATACGTGTGTCCTGTCAATGTACACACATGCACACACACAAACACACACACAAATACGCGGGTGCTGTCAAAGGACACACGCACACACATATACGTGGGTCCTGTCAAAGGACACAAACACACACACACAAATACGCGGGTCGTGTCAATGGACACACACACACACACACACATACAAACACAAATACGTGGATCCTGTCAAAGGACACACACACACACACAAATACGCGGGTCCTGTCAATGGACACACACACACACACACACACACACACAAATACGCGGGTCCTGTCAAAGGGCACACACACACAAACACACAAATACGCGCGTCCTGTCAAAGGACACACACACACGCATATACGTGGGTCCTGTCAAAGGACACATACACACACACACACAAATACGCGGGTCATGTCAAAGGACACACACACACACACACACAAATACGCGTGTCCTGTCAAAGGACACACACACACACACACACACACAAATACGCGGGTCCTCTCAAATTACACACACACACACACACACGCGTGTTATGTCAAAGGAAACACACACACACACACACACAAATACGCGGGTCCTCTCAAAGGACACACACACACACACACACAAATACGCGGGTCCTGTCAAAGGAAACACAAACACACACACAAAAATAGGCGGGTCCCGTCAAAGTACACAAACACAGACACACGCCCAAATACGCGGGTCCTGTCAAAGGACACACAAACACACACACACACACACAAATACGCGGTTCCTGTCAAAGGAGACACACACTCACACACAAACAAATACGCGGTTCCTGTCACAGGAGACACACACGCACACACAAACACACACACAAATACGCGGTTCCTGTCAAAGGAGACACACACTCACACACACACAAATACGCGGTTCCTGTCAATGGGCACTCACACACACAAATACGCGGGTCCAGTCAAAGGACACACACACACGCACACACACACCCAAACACACACAAATACGTGGATCCCGTCAAAGGACACATACACACACACAAATACGCGGGTCCTGTCAGAGGACACACACATACATACACACAAAAACAAATACACGGGTCCTGTCAAAGGACACACAGAAACACACACACACACAAATACGCCGGTCCTGTCAAAGGACACACACACACACACACAGGCACATACACACAAATACCCGGGTCCTGTCAACGGACACACACACACACACACACACACACACACACACACACACACACACAGTTACGCAGGTCCAGTCAAAGGACACACACACGCACGCACACACAGACACACACACTCAAAAACGCGGGGCCTGTCAAATGACACACACACACACACACACACACACAAGTACGCGTCTCCTGTCAAAGGACACCCACACACACACACGCACACAGACACAAGAACGCGGGTCCTGTCAAAGGACACACACACACACACACAAATACGCGGGTCCTGTCAAAGGACACACACACACATACACACACACACACACAAATACGCGGGTCCTTTCAAAGGACACACACACACACACACACAAATATGCGTGTCGTTCAAAGGACACACATGCACACACATATACGCGGGTCCTGTCAAAGGACACACACAATTAAATACGCGGGTCCTGTCAAAGGACACATACACACACACACACAAATACGCCGGTCCTGTCAAAGGAGACACACACACACAGACACAAAAACGCGGGTCCTGTCAAAGGGCACACACACACACACAAATACGCGGGTCCTGTCAACGGACACACACACACACACACACACACACACACACTCAGATACGCAGGTCCAGTCAAAGGACACACACGCACACGCACACACAGACACACACACACAAGAACGCGGGTCCTGTCAAAGGACACACACACACACACACACACAGGCACACACACACACACACACACAAATGCGCGGGTCCTGTCAAAGGACACACACACACATACACACACACAGACACAAATACGCGGGTCCTGTCAAAGGACACACAAATAGACACACAAAAATATGCGGGTCCCGTCAAAGGACACAAACACATACACACGCCCAAATACGCGGGTCCTGTCAAAGGACACACAAACACACACACACACACACACAAATACGCGGTTCCTGTCAAAGGAGACACACACTCACACAAATACGCGGTTCCTGACAAAGGAGACACACACGCACACACAAACACACACACAAATACGCGGTTCCTGTCAAAGGAGACACACACTCACACACACACACAAATACGCGGTTCCTGTCAATGGGCACACACACACACAAATACGTTGGTCCAGTCAAAGGACACACACACACGCACACACACACCCAAACACACACAAATACGTGGATCCCGTCAAAGGACACATACACACACACAGATACGCGGGTCCTGTCAAAGGACACACACAATAAAATACGCGGGTCCTGTCAAAGGACACACACACACACACACACACGCAAATACGAGGGTTCTGTCAAAGGACACACACACACAGAGACACAAAAACGCGGGTCCTGTCAAAGGACACACACACACACCCACACACACACAAATACGCGGGTCCTGTCAAAGGACAGACACACACACACATACATACACACACACGGACAAAAATACGTGGGTCCTTTCAAAGGACACACACACACACACACACAAACAAACAAATACGTGTGTCCTGTCAATGTCCACACATGCACACACACAAACACAGACACACACAAATACGCGGGTGCTGTCAAAGGACACACGCACACACATATACGTGGGTCCTGTCAAAGGACACATACACACATACACACAAATACGCGGGTCGTGTAAATGGACACACACACACACACACACACACACATACAAACACAAATACGTGGATCCTGTCAAAGGACACACACACACACACGCACACACACAAATACGCGGGTCCCGTCAAAGGACACACAAACACACACACAAAAACACTCTCACACACACAAATACGCGGGTCCTGTCAAAGGGCACACAGACACACACACACAAATACGCGCGTCCTGTCAAAGGACACACACACACACATATACGTGGGTCCTGTCAAAGGACACATACACACACACACACAAATACGCGGGTCCTGTCAAAGGACACACACACACACACACAAATACGCGTGTCCTGTCAAAGGACACACACACACACACACACACAAATACGCGTGTCCTGTCAAAGGACACACACACACACACACAAATACGCGGGTCTTCTCAAAGGACACACACACACACACACACACACAGACACAAATACGCGGGTCCTGTCAAAGGACACACAAACACACACACAAAAATAGGCAGGTCCCGTCAAAGGACACAAACACAGACACACGCCCAAATACGCGGGTCCTGTCAAAGGAGACACACACTCACACACACACAAATACGCGGTTCCTGTCACAGGAGACACACACGCACACACAAACACACACACAAATACGCGGTTCCTGTCAAAGGAGACACACACTCTCACACACACAAATACGCGGTTCCTGTCAATGGGCACACACACACACACAAATAAGCGCGTCCAGTCAAAGGACACACACACGCACACACACACCCAAACACACACAAATACGTGGATCCCGTCAAAGGACACATACACACACACAAATACGCGGGCCCTGTCAGAGGACACACACATACATACTCAAAAAAACAAATACACGGGTCCTGTCAAAGGACACACAGACACACACACACACAAATACGCCGGTCCTGTCAAAGGACACACACGCACACACACAGGCACCCAACGCACAATTACCCGGGTCCTGTCAACGGACACACACACACACA
>NW_027590076.1:997500-1000000 GCF_964213995.1 Mustelus asterias
CACACACACTCATATACGTGGGTCCTGTCAAAGGTCACATACACACACACACAAATACGCGGGTCCTGTCAAAGGACACACACACACACACAAATACGCGTGTCCTGTCAAAGGACACACACAAACACACACACACACAAATACGCGGGTCCTCTCAAGGGACACACACACACATACAAATACGCCTGTCCTGTCAAAGGACACACGCACACACATATACGTGGGTCCTGTCAAAGGACACATACACACATACACACAAATACGCGGGTCGTGTCAATGGACACACACACACACACATACAAACACAAATACGTGGATCCTGTCAACGGACACACACACACACACAAATACGCGGGTCCTGTCAATGGACACACACACACACACGCACACACACAAATACGCGGGTCCCGTCAAAGGACACACAAACACACACACAAACACACTCATACACACAAATACGCGGGTCCTGTCAAAGGGCACACAGACACACACACACAAATACACGCGTCCTGTCAAAGGACACACACACACACACACAAATACGCGTGTCCTGTCAAACGACACACACGCACACACACAGGCATCCAACGCACAAATACCCGGGTCCTGTCAACGGACACACACACACACACACACACACTCAGTTACGCAGGTCCAGTCAAAGGACACACACACACACACGCACACACAGACACACACACTCAAAAACGCGGGGCCTGTCAAATGACACACACAAACACACAAGTACGCGGCTCCTGACAAAGGACACCCACACACACACACGCACACAGACACAAGAACGCGGGTCCTGTCAAAGGAGACACACACACACACACACACACACACAAATACGCGGGTCCTGTCAAAGGACACACACACACACACACACACACACAAATATACGTGTCGTTTCAAAGGACACCCATGCACACACACAATCACACACACACACAAATACGCGTGTCCTGTCAAAGGACACACAGACACACATAAATACGCGGTGCCTGTCAAAGGGACACACACTCACACACACACAAATACGCGGTTCCTGTCAATGGGCACACACACACACAAATACGCGGGTCCAATCAAAGGACACACACACACGCACACACACACCCAAACACACACAAATACGTGGATCCCGTGAAAGGACACATACACACACACAAATACGCGGGTCCTGTCAAATGACACACACACGCACACCCACACACACACAAATACGCGGGTCCCGTCAAAGGACACACAAACACACACACACACACACTCACACACACAAATACGCGGGTCCTGTCAAAGGGCACACACACACACAAATACGCGCGTCCTGTCAAAGGACACACACACACACATATACGTGGGTCCTGTCAAAGGACACATACACACACACACACAAATACGCGGGTCCTGTCAAAGGACACACACACACACACAAATACGCTTGTCCCGTCAAAGGACACACACAAACACACACACACACAAATACGCGGGTCCTCTCAAAGGACACACACACACACACACACACACAAATACGCGTGTCCTGTCAAAGGACACACACACACACACACACAAATACGCGGGTCCTGTCAAAGGGCACACACACACACACATACGCGCGTCCTGTCAAAGGACACACACACACACATATACGTGGGTCCTCTCAAAGGACACACACACACACACACACACAAATACACGGGTCCTGTCAACGGACACACATACACACACACACACACACTCAGTTACGCAGGTCCAGTCAAAGGACACACAGACACACGCACACACAGACACACACACTCAAAAACGCGGGGCCTGTCAAATGACACACACACACACACACAAGTACGCGGCTCCTGTCAAAGGACACCCACACACACACACGCACACAGACACAAGAACGCGGGTCCTGTCAAAGGACACACACACACACACATATACGCGGGTCCTATCAAAGGACGCACACACACAAATACGCGGGTCCTGTCAAAGGGGACACAAACACACAGACACAAAAACGCGGGTCCTGTCAAACGGCACACACACACACACAAATACGCGGGTCCTGTCAACGGACACACACACACACACACTCACATACGCAGGTCCAGTCAAAGGACACACACGCACACACAGACACACACACTCAAAAACGCGGGGCCTGTCAAATGACACACACACACACACACACACAAATACGCGGCTCCTGTCAAAGGACACACACACACGCACACACAGACACAAGAACGCGGGTCCTGTCAAAGGACACACACACACACACACGCACACACACACACAAATACGCGGGTCCTGTCAAAGGACACACACACACATACACACACACAGACACAAATACGCGGGTCCTTTCAAAGGACACACACACACACACACACACACACAAATACGCGTGTCGTGTCAAAGGACACACACGCACACACACAATCACACAAACACACAAATACACGGGTCCTGTCAAAGGACACACACACAAATACGCGAT
>NW_027590076.1:1005000-1007500 GCF_964213995.1 Mustelus asterias
CAAATACGCGGGTCCTGTCAATGGACACACACACATACGCACACACACAAATACGCGGGTCCCGTGAAAGGACACACAAACACACACACACACACACAAATACGCGGGCCCTGTCAAAGGGCACACACACACACACACACACAAGTACGCGCGTCCTGTCAAAGGACACACACACACACATATACGTGGGCCCTGTCAAAGGACACATACACACACACACACAAATACGCGGTTCCTGTCAAAGGACACACAGACAAACACACACACACAAATACGCGTGTCCTGTCAAAGGACACACACACACACACACACACAAATACGCGTGTCCTGTCAAAGGACACACACACACACACATAAATACGCGGGTCCTCTCAAAGGACACAACCACACACACACACAAGTACGCGGTTCCTGTCAAAGGACACACAAACACACACACAAAAATAATCGGGTCCCGTCAAAGGACACAAGCACAGACACACGCCCAAATACGCGGGTCCTGTCAAAGGACACACAAACACACACACACACACACAAATACCCGGTTCCTGTCAAAGGAGACACACACTCTCACACACACAAATACGCGGTTCCTGTCAAAGGAGACACACACGCACACACAAATACGCGGTTCCTGTCAAAGGGGACAGACACTCACACACACACAAATACGCGGTTCCTGTCAATGGGCACACACACACACAAATACGCGGGTCCAGTCAAAGGACACACACACACGCGCACACACACCCAAACACACACAAATACGTGGATCCCGTCAAAGGACACATACACACACACAAATACGCGGGTCCTGTCAGAGGACACACACATACATACAAACAGAAACAAATACACGGCTCCTGTCAAAGGAAAAACAGACACACACACACACAAATACGCCGGTCCTGTCAAAGGACACACACACACACAGGCACACACACACAAATACCCGGGTCCTGTCAACGGACACACACACACACACACACACACACACACATACACACTCAGTTACGCAGGTCCAGTCAAAGGACACACACACACACGCACGCACAGACACACACGCTCAAAAACGCGGGGCCGGTCAAATGACACACGCACACACACACACAAGTACGCGGCTCCTGTCAAAGGACACCCACACACACACACGCACAGAGACACAAGAACGCGGGTCCTGTCAAAGGACACACACAAACACACACAAATACGCGGGTCCTGTCAAAGGACACACACACACATACACACACACAGACACAAATACGCGGGTCCTTTCAAAGGACACACACACACACACAAATATGCGTGTCGTTTCAAAGGACACACATGCACACACACAAACACACACACACACAAATACGCGGGTCCTGTCAAAGGACACACACACACACACACAAATACGTGGCTCCTGTCAAAGGACACACACACACACACACAGACACAAGAACGCGGGTCCTGTCAAAGGACACACACACACACGCACACACACACACAAACACAAATACGCGGGTCCTGTCAAAGCACACACACACACACACACAAATACGCGTGCCGTCTCAAAGGACACACACGCACACACACAATCACACACACACACAAATACGCGGGTCCTGTCAAAGGACACACACAATCAAATACGCGGGTCCTGTCAAAGGACACATACACACACAAACACACACACACAAATACGCGGGTGCTGTCAAAGGACACACACACACACATATACTTAGTTCCTGTCAAAGGACACATACACAACAAACACAAATACGCGGGTCCTGTATATGGACACACACTCACACACACACATACGTGGGTCCTTTCAAAGGACACACACACACACAAATACGCGGGCCCTGTCAAAGCACACACAAACACACACACACACACTCACACACACACACTCACACACACAGACACACACACACACAAATACGCGGACCCTGTCAAAGGACACACACACACACACACACAAATACGCGGGTCCTGTCAAAGGACACACACACAATCAAATACGCGGGTCCTGTCAAATGACACACACACACACACACACACACACACACACACACACACACACAAATACGGGGGTCCTGTCAAAGGACACACACAGACACACACACACACTCACACACACAGACACAAATACGCGGATCCTGTCAAAGGACACACACACGCACACAGACACACACAAATACGTGAGTGCTGTCAAAGGACAAACATGCACACACACACACAAATACGCGGTTCCTCTCAAAGGAGACACACACACGCACAAACACACACACAAATACGCGGGTCCTGTCAATGGGCACACATACACACAAATACGTGGGTCCTGTCAAAGGACACACACACACACAAATACGTGGGTCCTGTCAAAGGACACACACACATACACACACAAATACGTGGGTCCTGTCAAAGGAGACACACACACACACACACAAACACAAATACGCGGGTCCTGTAAAAGGACACACAGACACACACACACAGACAAATA
>NW_027590076.1:1015000-1017500 GCF_964213995.1 Mustelus asterias
CACAAATACGAGGGTCCTGTCAAAGGACACACACACACACACACACACATTCAAATACGCGGGTCCTGTTAAAGGACACACAAACACACACACACAAATAAGCGGGCCCTGTCAAAGGACACACACACACAAATACGCGGGTCCTGTCAAAGGACACATACACACACACACACAAATACGCGGGTCCTGTCAATGGACACACACACACACACACAAAAAAAAGCGGGTCCTGTCAAAGGACACACACACACACACAAATACGCGTGTACTGTCAAAGGACACACACACACAAATACGCGGGTCCTGTCAAAGGACACACACACACAAATACGCGGGTCCTGTCAAAGTACACACACACACACACACACAAATACGCTGTTCCTGTCAAAGGACAAACACACACACACACACACAAATACGCGGGTTCTGTCAAAGGACACACACACACAGACAAATATGCGGGTCCTGTCAAAGGACACACACACACACAAATACGCGGGTCCTGTCAAAGGTCACACACACTCACACACACAAATACGTGGGTCCTGTCAAAGGACACACACACAGACACACACACAAATAGGCGGTTCCTGTTAAAGGACACACACATACACAAACACAAACACACACACAAATACGCGGGTCCTTTCAATGGACACACACACACACAAATACGCGGGTCCAGTCAAATGACACACACACACACACAGGCGCACACACACAAATACACGGGTCCTATCAACGGACACACACACACACACTCAACTACGCGGGTCCTGTCAACGACACACACACACACACACACACAAATACGCGGGTCCTGTCAAAGCACACACACACACACACAAATACGCGGATCCTGTCACAGGACAAACACACAGACATACTCACAAATACGCGGGTCCTGTCGACAGACACAGACACACACACAAATAAGTGGTTCCTGTCAAAGGACACACACACAAACACACACACAAATACGCGGGTCCTGTCAATGGACACACACACACACACAAATATGCGGTCCAGTCAAAGGACACACACACACGCACACACACACCCAAACACACACAAATACGTGGATCCTGTCACAGGACACACACACAACCAAACACGCACAAATGCGTGGATCCTGTCAAAGGACACACACACACACACACACACACAAATACGCGGGTCCTGTCAAAGAACACACACACATACACACACACAAATACGTGGGTCCTGTCAAAGGAGACACACACACACACAGACACAGACACAAATACGCGGGTCCTGTCAAAGAGCAGACACACACACACACACAAACACAGACACACTGAAATACGCGGGGCCTGTCAAATGACACACACACACAGACACACAAATACGAGGGTCCTGTCAAAGGACACACACACACACACACAAATACGCTGGTCCTGTCAGAGGACAAACATGCACACACACACACAAATACGCGGTTCCTGTCAAAGGAGACACACACACACACAAACACACACACAAATACGCGGGTCCTGTCAATGGGCACACACACACACAAGTACGCGGGTCCAGTCAAAGGACACACACACACGCACACACGCACCCAAACACACACAAATACGTGGATCGAGTCAAAGGACACACACACACACACACACACACACACACACACACACACACACACATACACGCGGGTCCTGTCAAAGAACACACACACATACACACATACAAATACGTGGGTCCTGTCAAAGGAGACACACACACACACACAAACACACACACAAATACGCGGGTCCTGTCAAAGAACACACACACACACACACACAGACACACAACACACACACAACTACACGGGTCCTGTAAAAGGACACACAGACACACACACAAATACGCGGGTCCTGTCAAAGGACACAAACACACACACACACAGGCACACAAACACAAATATACGGGTGTTCTCAACGGACACACACAGACACACTCAGAGACGCGGGTCCTGTCAAAGGACACACACACACACACGCACACACAGACATACACACTCAAATACGCGGAACCTGTCAAATGGCACACACACACAGACACACAAATATGCGGCTCCTGTCAAAGGACACACACGCACACACACACGCACACAAACACAAAAACGTGGGTCCTTTCAAAGGACACTCACAGACACACACACAAATACGCGTGTCGTGTCAAAGGACACACATGCACACACACAAACACACACACACTAATACGCGGGTCCTGTCAATGGACACACACACGCACACAAATACGCGGGTCCTGTCAAAGGACACACACACACAAATACGCTGGTCCTGTCAAAGGAAACATTCACACACACACAAATACGCGGGTCCTGTCAAAGGAAACATACACACACACACACAAATACGCGGGTCCTGTCAATGGACACACACACACACAAATACGCGGGTCCTGTCAAAGGACACACACACACACATACGCGGGTCCTGACATAGGACACACACACACACACACACACACA
>NW_027590076.1:1045000-1047500 GCF_964213995.1 Mustelus asterias
ACATATAAGTGGTTCCTGTCAAAGGACACACGCACAAACACACACACAAATAGGCGGGTCCTGTCAATGGACACACACACACACACAAATATGCGGTCCAGTCAAAGGACACACACACACGCACACACACACCCAAACACACACAAATACGTGGATCCTGTCACAGGACACACAAACACACACACACACAAATACGCGGTTCCTGTCAAAGGACAAACACACACACACACAAATACGCGGGTCCTGTCAAAGGACACACACACATACACACAAATACGCGGGTCCTGTCAAAGGACACACACACACACAAATACGCGGGTCCTGTCAAAGGTCACACACACTCACACACACAAATACGCGGGTCCTGTCAAAGGACACACACACAGACACACACACAAATACGCCGGTCCTGTCAAAGGACACACACACACACACCCCAAACACACGCAAGTACTTGGATCCTGTCAAAGGACACACACACACACACACACAAATACGCGGGTCCTGTCAAAGGACACACATACACACAGACAAATACGTGGGTCCTGTCAAACGACACACACAGACACAAATACGCGTGTCCTGTCAAAGAACACACACACACACACACACACAGACACGGGTACTGTCAAAGGACACACAGACACACACACAAGTACGCGGTTCCTGTCAAAGGACACACTCACACACACACACACAGGCACACACACACAAATACACGGTTCCTGTCAACGGACACACAAACACACACACAAATACGCGGGTCCTGTCAAAGGACACACACACACAAATACGCGGGTCCTGTCAAAGGACACACAAACACACACACACACACTAATACGCGGGCCCTGTCAAACGACACACACACACACACACGCACACACACACAAATACGCGGGTCCTGTCAAAGGACACACACACACACACACACAAATGCGGGGGTCCTTTCAAAGGACACACAAACCTACACTCACAGACACAAATACGCGGGTCCTGTAAAATGACACACACACACACACACACACAAATACGCGGGTCCTGTCAAAGGACAAACATGCACACACACACACAAATACGCGGTTCCTGTCAAAGGAGAGACAAACACACACACAAACAAATACACAAATACACGGGTCCTGTCAATGGGCACACACACACACAAGTACGCGGGTCCAGTCAAAGGACACGCACACACGCACACACATACCCAAACACACACAAATACGTTGATCCTGTCAAAGGACACACACACACACAAATACTTGGGTCCTGTCAAAGGACACACACACACACACACACACACAGACACAAATACGCGGGTCCTGTCAAAGAACACACACACACACACATAAATACACGCGTCCTGTCAAAAGACAAACACAGACACACACACAAATATACGGCTCCTGTCAACGGACACACTCACACACCCTCAGATACGCGGGTCCTGTCAAATGACACACACACACACACACGCACACACAGACAGACACACTCAAATACGCGGGGCCTGTCAAATGACAAACACACACAGACACACAAATACGCGGCTCCTGTCAAAGGACATACACCCACTCACATATAAGCGGGTCCTGTCAAAGGAAACATACACAGACACACACAGAAATACGTGGGTCCTGTCAAAGGACACACACACACACACACACACACAAATACGCGAGTCCTGTCAAAGGACACACACACGCACACACAGACACAAATACGCGGGTCCTGTCAAAGGACACATAAACACACACACACAAATACGCGGGTCTTGTCAAAGGACAAACACACAGACACACTCACACATACGCGGGTCCTGTCGGCAGACACACGCACACGCAAACAAATACGCGGTTCCTGTCAAAGGACACACACACACAAACACACACACAAATGCGCGGGTCCTGTCAATGGACACACACACACACAAATACGCGGTCCTGTCAAAGGACACACACACATACACACAAATACGCGGGTCCTGTCAAAGGACATATACACACACAAATACGCGGGTCCAGTCAAAGGCCACACACACACACACAAAAATACGCGAGTCCTGTCAAATGACACACAAACACACACACACACACACACACACACAAATACGCGGGCTCTGTCAAAGGAAACACACACACACACACACACAAATACGCCGGTCCTGCCAAAGGACACACACACACACTCAAATACACGGGTCCTGTCAAAGGACACACACACACGCACACACACACAAATACGCGGGTCCTGTCAAAGGACACACACACACACACACACACACACAAATACGCGGGGCCTGTCAAATGACACACACACACACACACACACACAAATACGAGGGTCCTGTCAAAGGACACACACACACACATACACACAAATACGCGGGTCCTGTTAAAGGACACACAAACACACACACACACAAATACGCGGTCCCTGTCAAAGGACACACACACACAAATACGCGGGTCGTGTCAAAGGACACACACACACACATACG
>NW_027590076.1:1070000-1077500 GCF_964213995.1 Mustelus asterias
GGAAACATTCACACACACACAAATACGCGGGTCCTGTCAATGGACACACACACACAAATACGCGGGTCCTGTCAAAGGACACACACACACAAATACGCGGGTCCTGTCAAAGGACACACTCACACACACACACACACAAGTACGCGGGTTCTTTCAAAGGACACACACACACATATAAGCGGGTCCTGTCAAAGGAAACATACACACACACACACACAAATACGCGGGTCCTGTCAATGGACACACACACACACACAAATAGGCGGGTCCTGTCAAAGGACACACACACACAAATACGCGGGTCCTGTCATAGGACACACACACACACGAATACGTGGGTCCTGTCAAAGGACACTCACACACACACACACACACACAAATACGCGGGTCCTGTCAAAGGACACATAAACACACACACACACAAATACGCGGGTCCTGTCAAAGGACAAACACACAGACACACTCACAAATACGCGGGTCCTGTCGACAGACACAGACACACACACATATAAGTGGTTCCTGTCAAAGGACACACACACAAACACACACACAAATAGGCGGGTCCTGTCAATGGACACACACACACACACAAATATGCGGTCCAGTCAAAGGACACACACACACGCACACACACACCCAAACACACACAAATACGTGGATCCTGTCACAGGACACACAAACACACACACACACACACACACAAATACGCGGTTCCTGTCAAAGGACAAACACACACACACACAAATACGCGGGTCCTGTCAAAGGACACACACACATACACACAAATACGCGGGTCCTGTCAAAGGACACACACACACACAAATACGCGGGTCCTGTCAAAGGTCACAGACACTCACACACACAAATACGCGGGTCCTGTCAAAGGACACACACACAGACACACACACAAATACGCGGGTCCTGTCAAAGGACACACACACACACACCCCAAACACACGCAAGTACTTGGATGCTGTCAAAGGACACACACACACACACACACAAATACGCGGGTCCTGTCAAAGGACACACATACACACAGACAAATACGTGGGTCCTGTCAAACGACACACACAGACACAAATACGCGTGTCCTGTCAAAGAACACACACACACACACACACAGACACGGGTACTGTCAAAGGACACACAGACACACACACAAGTACGCGGTTCCTGTCAAAGGACACACTCACACACACACACAGGCACACACACACAAATACACGGTTCCTGTCAACGGACACACAAACACACACACAAATACGCGGGTCCTGTCAAAGGACACACACACACACAAATACGCGGGTCCTGTCAAAGGACACACAAACACACACACACACACACACACTAATACGCGGGCCCTGTCAAACGACACACACACACACACACGCACACACACACAAATACGCGGGTCCTGTCAAAGGACACACACACACACACACACACACAAATACGCGGGTACTGTCAAAGGACAAACATGCACACACACACACAAATACGCGGTTCCTGTCAAAGGAGACACACACACACACACAAACAAATACACAAATACGCGGGTCCTGTCAATGGGCACACACACACACAAGTACGCGGGTCCAGTCAAAGGACACGCACACACGCACACACATACCCAAACACACACAAATACGTTGATCCTGTCAAAGGACACACACACACACAAATACTTGGGTCCTGTCAAAGGACACACACACACACACACACACACAGACACAAATACTTGGGTCCTGTCAAAGAACACACACACACACACACAAATACACGGGTCCTGTCAAAAGACAAACACAGACACACACACAGGCACACACACACAAATATACGGCTCCTGTCAACGGACACACTCACACACCCTCAGATACGCGGGTCCTGTCAAATGACACACACACACACACGCACACACAGACAGACACACTCAAATACGCGGGGCCTGTCAAATGACAAACACACACAGTCACACAAATACGCGGCTCCTGTCAAAGGACACACACCCACTCACATATAAGCGGGTCCTTCAAAGGAAACATACACAGACACACACAGAAATACGTGGGTCCTGTCAAAGGACACACACACACACACACACAAATACGCGAGTCCTGTCAAAGGACACACACACACGCACACACAGACACAAATACGCGGGTCCTGTCAAAGGACACATAAACACACACACACAAATACGCGGGTCTTGTCAAAGGACAAACACACAGACACACTCACACATACGCGGGTCCTGTCGGCAGACACACGCACACACGCAAACAAATACGCGGTTCCTGTCAAAGGACACACACACACAAACACACACACAAATGCGCGGGTCCTGTCAATGGACACACACACACACAAATACGCGGGTCTTGTCAAAGGACAAACACACAGACACACTCACACATACGCGGGTCCTGTCGGCAGACACACGCACACGCAAACAAATACGCGGGTCCTGTCAAAGAACACACACACACACAGACACACAATACACACACAAATACACGGGTCCTGTAAAAGGACACACAGACACACACAAATACGCGGGTCCTGTCAAAGGACACAAACACACACACACACAGGCACACAAACACAAATATACGGGTCTTCACAACGGACACACACAGACACACTCAGATACGCGGGTCCTGTCAAAGGACACACACACACACACGCACACACAGACACACACACTCAAGTACGCGGAACCTGTCAAATGGCACACACACACAGACACACAAATGCGCGGCTCCTGTCAAAGGACACACATGCACACACACACGCACACAAACACAAAAACGCGGGTCCTTTCAAAAGACACTCACAGACACACACACAAATACGCGTGTCGTGTCAAAGGACACACATGCACACACACAAGCACACACACACAAATACGCGGGTCCTGTCAATGGACACACACACGTACACAAATACGCGGGTCCTGTCAAAGGACACACACACACAAATACGCTGGTCCTGTCAAAGGAAACATTCACACACACACAAATACGCGGGCCCTGTCAATGGACACACACACACAAATACGCGGGCCCTGTCAAAGGACACACACACAAATACGCGGGTCCTGTCAAAGGACACACTCATACACACACACACACACAAGTACGCGGGTCCTTTCAAAGGACACACACACACACACATATAAGCGGGTCCTGTCAAAGGAAACATACACACACACACACAAATACGCGGGTCCTGTCAATGGACACACACACACACACACAAATACGCGGGTCCTGTCAAAGGACACACACACACAAATACGCCGGTCCTGTCATAGGACACACACACACACACAAACACACACACACACACACACAAATACGTGGGTCCTGTCAAAGGACACACACACACACACACACACACACAAAAATACGCGGGTCCTGTCAAAGGACACATATACACACACACACACAAATACGCGGGTCCTGTCAAACGACAAACACACAGACACACTCACAAATACGCGGGTCCTGTCGACAGACACAGACACACACACATATAAGTGGTTCCTGTCAAAGGACACACACACAAACACACACACAAATAGGCGGGTCCTGTCAATGGACACACACACACACACACAAATATGCGGTCCAGTTAAAGGACACACACACACGCACACACATACCCAAACACACACAAATACGTGGATCCTGTCACAGGACACACAAACACACACACACACACAAATACGCGGTTCCTGTCAGAGGACAAACACACACACACACAAATACGCGGGTCCTGTCAAAGGACACACACACATACACACAAATAGTGTGACAAAATAAGTGACAAAAACGGTTGATGAAGGAAGGGCCGTGGATGTCGTCTATATGGATTTCAGTAAGGCATTTGACAAAGTCCCACATGGCAGGTTGGTTAAGAAGGTTAAATCTCATGGGATACAAGGAGAAGTGGCTCGATGGGTGGAGAACTGGCTTGGCCATAGGAGACAGAGGGTAGTGGTCGAAGGGTCTTTTTCCGGCTGGAGGTCTGTGACCCGTGGTGTTCCGCAGGGCTCTGTACTGGGACCTCTGCTATTTGTGATATATATAAATGATTTGGAAGAAGGTGTAACTGGTGTAATCAGCAAGTTTGCGGATGACACAAAGATGGCTGGAATTGGGGATAGCGAAGGGCATTGTCGGGCAATACAGCAGGATATAGATCGGCTGGAAAATTGGGCGGAGAGGTGGCAGATGGAATTTAATCCGGATAAATGCGAAGTGATGCATTTTGGAAGAAATAATGTAGGGAGGAGTTATGCAATAAATGGCAGAGTCATCAGGAATATAGAAACACAGAGGGACCTAGGTGTGCAAGTCCACAAATCCTTGAAGGTGGCAACACAGGTGGAGAAGGTGGTGAAGAAGGCATATGGTATGCTTGCCTTTATAGGACGGGGTATAGAGTATAAAAGCTGGAGTCTGATGATGCAGCTGTATAGAACGCTGGTTAGGCCGCATTTGGAGTACTGCGTCCAGTTCTGGTCGCCGCACTACCAGAAGGACGTGGAGGCATTGGAGAGAGTGCAGAGAAGGTTTACCAGGATGTTGCCTGGTATGGAGGGTCTTAGCTATGAGGAGAGATTGGGTAGACTGGGGTTGTTCTCCTTGGAAAGACGGAGAATGAGGGGAGATCTAATCGAGGTATACAAGATTATGAAGGGTATAGATAGGGTGAACAGTGGGAAGCTTTTTCCCAGGTCGGAGGTGACGATCACGAGGGGTCACGGGCTCAAGGTGAGAGGGGCGAAGTATAACTCAGACATCAGAGGGACGTTTTTTACACAGAGGGTGGTGGGGGCCTGGAATGCGCTGCCAAGTAGGGTGGTGGAGGCAGGCACGCTGACATCGTTTAAGACTTACCTGGATAGTCACATGAGCAGCCTGGGAATGGAGGGATACAAACGATTGGTCTAGTTGGACCAAGGAGCGGCACAGGCTTGGAGGGCCGAAGGGCCTGTTTCCTGTGCTGTACTGTTCTTTGTTCTTTGTAATACGCGGGTCCTGTCAAAGCACACACACACACACAAATACGCGGGTCCTGTCAAAGGTCACACACACTCACACACACAAATGCGCGGGTCCTGTCAAAGGACACACACACAGACACACACACAAATACGCGGGTCCTGTCAAAGGGCACACACACACACACACACACCCAAACACGCGCAAGTACTTGGATCCTGTCAAAGGACACACACACACACACACACACACACACACAAATACGCGGGTCCTGTCAAAGGACACACATACACACAGACAAATACGTGGGTCCTGTCAAACGACACACAAAGACACAAATACGCGTGTCCTGTCAAAGAACACAAACACACACACACATACACGGGTACTGTCAAAGGACACACAGACACACACACAAGTACGCGGGTCCTGTCAAAGGACACACTCACACACACACACAGGCACACACACACAAATACACGGTTCCTGTCAACGGACACACACACACACGCACACAAACACAAAAACGCGGGTCCTTTCAAAGGACACTCACAGACACACACACAAATACGCGTGTCGTGTCAAAGGACACACATGCACACACACAAACACACACACACAAATACGCGGGTCCTGTCAATGGACACACACACGCACACAAATACGCGGGTCCTGTCAAAGGACACACACACACACAAATACGCTGGTCCTGTCAAAGGAAACATTCACACACACACAAATACGCGGGTCCTGTCAATGGACACACACACACAAATACGCGGGTCCTGTCAAAGGACACACACACACAAATACGCGGGTCCTGTCAAAGGACACACTCACACACACACACACACAAGTACGCGGGTCCTTTCAAAGGACACACACACACACACATATAAGCGGGTCCTGTCAAAGGAAACATACACACACACACACAAATACGCGGGTCCTGTCAATGGACACACACACATACGCGGGTCCTGTCAAAGGACACACACACACAAATACGCGGGTCCTGTCATAGGACACACACACACACACACACACACAAATACGTGGGTCCTGTCAAAGGACACTCACACACACACACACACACACACACACAAAAATACGCGGGTCCTGTCAAAGGACACATAAACACACACACACACACAAATACGCGGGTCCTGTCAAAGGACAAAGACACAGACACACTCACAAATACGCGGGTCCTGTCGACAGACACAGACACACACACATGTCAGTGGTTCCTGTCAAAGGACACACACACAAACACACACACAAATAGGCGGGTCCTGTCAATGGACACACACACACACACAAATATGCGGTCCAGTCAAAGGACACACACACACGCACACACACACCCAAACACGTGGATCCTGTCACAGGACACACAAACACACACACACACACACACACACAAATACGCGGTTCCTGTCAAAGGACAAACACACACACACACAAATACGCGGGTCCTGTCAAAGGACACACACACAAATACGCGGGTCCTGTCAAAGGACACACACACACACAAATACGCGGGTCCTGTCAAAGGTCACACACACTCACACACACAAATACGCGGGTCCTGTCAAAGGACACACACACACACACAGACACACACACAAATACGCGGGTCCTGTCAAAGGACACACACACACACACACACCCAAACACACGCAAGTACTTGGATCCTGTCAAAGGACACACACACACACAAATACGCGGGTCCTGTCAAAGGACACACATACACACAGACAAATACGTGGGTCCTGTCAAACGACACACACAGACACAAATACGCGTGTCCTGTCAAAGAACACACACACACACACACATACACGGGTACTGTCAAAGGACACACAGACACACACACAAGTACGCGGTTCCTGTCAAAGGACACACTCACACACACACACAGGCACACACACACAAATACACGGTTCCTGTCAACGGACACACAAACACACACACAAATACGCGTTTCCTGTCAAAGGACACAGACACACACAAATACGCGGGTCCTGTCAAAGGACACACAAACACACACACACACACACACACACACACTAATACGCGGGCCCTGTCAAACGACACACACACACACACACGCACACACACACAAATACGCGGGTCCTGTCAAAGGACACACACACACACACACACACACACAAATGCGGGGGTCCTTACAAAGGACACACAAACTTACACTCACAGACACAAATACGCGGGTCCTGTAAAAGGATACACACACACACACACACACACAAATACGCGGGTCCTGTCAAAGGACAAACATGCACACACACACACAAATACGCGGTTCCTGTCAAAGGAGACACACACACACACAAACAAATACACAAATACGCGGGTCCTGTCAATGGGCACACACACACACAAGTACGCGGGTCCAGTCAAAGGACACGCACACACGCACACACATACCCAAACACACACAAATACGTTGATCCTGTTAAAGGAC
>NW_027590076.1:1087500-1095000 GCF_964213995.1 Mustelus asterias
AATACGCGGGTCCTGTCAATGGGCACACACACACGCAAGTACGCGGGTCCAGTCAAAGGACACACACACGCGCACACACACACCCAAACACACACAAATACGTGGATCCCGTCAAAGGACACATACACACACACAAATACGCGGGTCCTGTCAATGGACACACACATACATACACACACACACACAAACACACACACAAATACGCGGGTCCTGTCAATGGGCACACACACACGCAAGTACGCGGGTCCAGTCAAAGGACACACACACGCGCACACACACACCCAAACACACACAAATACGTGGATCCCGTCAAAGGACCCACACACACACACAAATACGAGGGTCCTGTCAAAGGACACACACACACAAATACGCGGGTCCTGTTAAAGGACACACAAACACACACACACACAAATACGCGGGCCCTGTCAAGGGACACGCACACACACAAATACGCGGGTCGTGTCAAAGGACACACACACACACATATACGTTGGTCCTGTCAAAGGACACATACACACACACAAAGAAATACGCGGGTCCTCTCAAAGGACACAAACACACACACACAAATACGCGTGTCCTGTCAAAGGACAAACATGCACACACACACACACAAATACGCGGTTCCTGTCAAAGGAGACACACACACACACAAACACACACACAAATACGCGGGTCCTGTCAATGGGCACACAAACACACACACACACACACATATACGCGGGCCCTGTCAAAGGACACACACACACACACAAATACGCCGGTCCAGTCAAAGGACACACACACATACACTCAAATACACGGGTCCTGTCAAAGGACACACACACACACACACACACACACGCACACACACGCACACACACTCAAACACGCGGGTCCTGTCAAAGGACACACACACACACACAAATACGTGGGTCCTTTCAAAGGACACACACACATACACACACACACACACAGACACAAATACGCGGGTCCTGTCAAAGGACACACACACACACACACAAATACGCGTGTCCTGTCAAAGGACAAACATGCACACACACACACGCAAATACGCGGTTCCTGTCAAAGGAGACACACACACACACAAACACACACACAAATACGCGGGTCCTGTCAATGGGCACACAAACACGCAAGTACGCGGGTCCAGTCAAAGGACACACACACGCGCACACACACACCCAAACACACACAAATACGTGGATCGAGTCAAAGGACACACACACACAAACACAAAAACGCGGGTCCTTTCAAAGGACACTCACAGACACACACATATATAAGCGGGTCCTGTCAAAGGAAACATTCACACACACAAAAATACGCGGGTCCTGTCAATGGACACAAACACACACAAATACGCGGGTCCTGTCAAAGGACACACTCACACACACACACACACAAGGACGCGGGTCCTTTCAAAGGACACACACACACACACACACATATAAGCGGGTCCTGTCAAAGGAAACAAACACAGACACACACAAATACGCGGGTCCTGTCAATGGACACACACACACACAAATACGCGTGTCCTGTCAAAGGACACACACACACAAATACGCGGGTCCTGTCAAAGGACACACACACAAATACGTGGGTCCTGTCAAAGGACACACACACACACACACACACACAAAATACGCGGGTCCTTTCAAAGGACACATAAACACACACACACACACACACAAATACGCGGTTCCTGTCAAAGGACAAACACACACACACACAAATACGCGGGTCCTGTCAAAGGACACACACACATACACACAAATACGCGGGTCCTGTCAAAGCACACACACACACACAAATACGCGGGTCCTGTCAAAGGTCACACACACTCACACACACAAATACGCGGGTCCTGTCAAAGGACACACACACACACAGACACACACACACAAATACGCGGGTCCTGTCAAAGGACACACAAACACACATACACACGCACACACACACACACACACAGACACAAATACGCGGGTCCTGTCAAAGAGCACACACACACACACACACATACACACACACACACTCAAATACGCGGGGCCTGTCAAATGACACACACACACAGACGCACAAATAGGCGGCACCTGTCAAAGGACACACACACAAACACACACACAAATACGCGGGTCCCGTCAATGGACACACACACACACAAATATGCGGTCCAGTCAAAGGACACACACACACACGCACACACACACCCAAACACACACAAATACGTGGATCCTGTCACAGGACACACACACACCCAAACACGCACAAATGCGTGGATCCTGTCAAAGGACACACACACACACACACACACACACATAAATACGTGGGTCCTGTCAAAGGACACACACACACACAAATACGAGGGTCCTGTCAAAGGACACACACACACACACACACACACACAAATACGCGGGTCCTGTTAAAGGACACACAAACACACACACACACAAATACGCGGGCCCTGTCAAAGGACACACACACAAACAAATACGCGGGTCGTGTCAAAGGACACACACACACACACACATATACGTTGGTCCTGCCAAAGGACACATACACAAACACACACAAATACGCGGGTCCTGTCAATGGACACACACACACACACACACAAATACGCGGGTCCTGTCAAAGGACACACACACACTCACATAAATACGCGGGTCCTCTCAAAGGACACACACACACACACACAAATACGCGAGTCCTGTCAAAGGACACACAAACACACACACACACACACACACACACAAATACGCGGGCCTGTCAAAGGACACACACACACAGACACACAAATACGCGGCTCCTGTCCAAGGACACACACACAAACACACACACACAAATACGCGGGTCCTGTCAATGGACACACACACACACAAATTTGCGGTCCAGTCAAAGGACACACACACACGCTTACACACACCCAAACACACACAAATACGTGGATCCTGTCACAGGACACACACACACCCAAACACGCAGAAATGCGTGGATCATGTCAAAGGACACACACACACACACACACACACACAAATACGTGGGTCCTGTCAAAGGATCCACACACACACACAAATACGAGGGTCCTGTCAAAGGACACACACACACAAATACGCGGGTCCTGTTAAAGGACACACAAACACACACACAAATACGCGGGCCCTGTCAAGGGACACACACACACACAAATACGCGGGTCGTGTCAAAGGACACACACACACACACACACACACACACATATACGTTGGTCCTGTCAAAGGACACATACACACACACAAAGAAATACGCGGGTCCTCTCAAAGGACACAAACACACACACACAAATACGCGGTTCCTGTCAAAGGAGACACACACACACACAAACACACACACAAATACGCGGGTCCTGTCAATGGGCACACAAACACACACACACACACATATACGCGGGCCCTGTCAAAGGACACACACACACACACACACACAAATACGCCGGTCCAGTCAAAGGACACACACACATACACTCAAATACACGGGTCCTGTCAAAGGACACACACACACACACACACACACACACGCACGCACACACACACAAATACGCGGTTCCTGTCAAAGGACACACACACACACACAAATACGTGGGTCCTTTCAAAGGACACACACACATACACACACACACACACACACACAGACACAAATACGCGGGTCCTGTCAAAGGACACACACACACACACACAAATACGCGTGTCCTGTCAAAGGACAAACATGCACACACACACACACAAATACGCGGTTCCTGTCAATGGAGACACACACACACACAAACACACACACAAATACGCGGGTCCTTTCAATGGGCACACACACACACAAATACGCGGGTCCTGTCAAAGGACACACAAACACATACACACACACACACACACACACACACACACACACACACACACTAATACGCGGGTCCTGTCAAAGGACACACACACACAAATACGCGGGTCCTGTCAAAGGACACACACACAAATACGTGGGTCCTGTCAAAGGACACACACAAACACACACACACAAACACAAAAATACGCGGGTCCTGTCAAAGGACACATAAACACACATAGACACAAATGCGCGGGTCCTGTCAAAGGACAAACACACAGACACACTCTCAAATACGCGGGTCCTGTCGACAGACACAGACACACACACATATAAGTGGTTCCTGTCAAAGGACACACACACAAACACACACACAAATAGGCGGGTCCTGTCAATGGACACACACACACACACAAATATGCGGTCCAGTCAAAGAACACACACACGCACACACACACCCAAACACACACAAATACGTGGATCCTGTCACAGGACACACACACACACATACACACACACAAATACGCGGTTCCTGTCAAAGGACAAACACACACACACACAAATACGCGGGTCCTTTCAAAGGACACACACACATACACACAAATACGCGGGTCCTGTCAAAGGACACACACACACACACAAATACGCGGGTCCTGTCAAAGGTCACACACACTCACACACACAAACACGCGGGTCCTGTCAAAGGACACACACACAGACACACACACAAATACGCGGGTCCTGTCAAAGGACACACACACACACACACCCAAACACACGCAAGTACTTGGATCCTGTCAAAGGACACACAAACACACACACACACACACACACACACAAATACGCGGGTCCTGTCAAAGGACACACATACACACACACAAATACGTGGGTCCTGTCAAACGACACACACAGACACAAATACGCGTGTCCTGTCAAAGAACACACACACACACACACATACACGGGTACTGTCAAAGGACACACAGACACACACACAAATACGCGGGTCCTGTCAAAGGACACACACACACACACAGGCACACACACGCAAATACACGGTTCCTGTCAACGGACACACACACACACACATACTCAAATACCCGGGTCCTGTCAAAGGACACACACACACACACACACACACACACACACAAATACGCGGGTCCTGTCAAAGGACACACACACACACAAATACGCGGGTCCTGTCAAAGGACACACAAACACACACACACAGACACACACACACACACACACACAAATACTCGGGTCCTGTCAAAGGACACACACACACAAATACGCGGGTCCTGTCAAAGGACACACACACAAATACGTGGGTCCTGTCAAAGGACCCACACACACACACACACACACACACACACACACACACAAAAAAATACGCGGGTCCTGTCAAAGGACACATAAACACACACAGGCACAAATACGCGGGTCCTGTCAAAGGACAAACACACAGACACTCTCACAAATACGCGGGTCCTGTCGACAGACACAGACACACACACAAATAAGTGGTTCCTGTCAAAGGACACACACACAAACACACACACAAATAGGCGGGTCCTGTCAATGGACACACACACACACAAATATGCGGTCCAGTCAAAGAACACACACACACGCACACACACACCCAAACACACACAAATACGTGGATCCTGTCACAGGACACAGACACACACACACACACACACACAAAAATACGCGGTCCCTGTCAAAGGACAAACACACACCCACACAAATACGCGGGTCCTGTCAAAGGACACACACACATACACACAAATACGCGGGTCCTGTCAAAGGACACACACACACACAAATACGCGGGTCCTGTCAAAGGTCACACACACTCACACACACAAATACGCGGGTCCTGCCAAAGGACACACACACAGACACACACACACAATTACGCGGGTCCTGTCAAAGGACACACACACACACACACACACACACACACACACACAAATACGCGGGTCCTGTCAAAGGACACACATACACACACACAAATACGTGGGTCCTGTCAAACGACACACACAGACACAAATACGCGTGTCCTGT
This sequence comes from Mustelus asterias, assembly GCF_964213995.1. NCBI lineage: Eukaryota > Metazoa > Chordata > Chondrichthyes > Carcharhiniformes > Triakidae > Mustelus > Mustelus asterias. Next base: position 1,093,429 of record NW_027590076.1, read on the forward strand.
CAAAGAACACACACACACACACACATACACGGGTACTGTCAAAGGACACACAGACACACACACAAATACGCGGGTCCTGTCAAAGGCCACACACACACACACACACAGGCACACACACACAAATACACGGTTCCTGTCAACGGACACACACACACACACACACACATACTCAAATACCCGGGTCCTGTCAAAGGACACACACACACACAAATACGCGGGTCCTGTCAAAGGACACACAAAGACATAAACACACACACACACACACACACACACGCACACACACACACACACACTAATACGCGGGCCCTGTCAAACGACACACACACACACACAAGCACAAATACTCCGGTCCTGTCAAAGGACAGACACACACACACACACACACACACAAATACGCGGGTCCTGTCAAAGGACACACACACAATCAAATACGCGGGTCCTGTCAAATGACACACACACACACACACACACACAAATACGGGGGTCCTGTCAAAGGACACACACAGACACACACACACACTCACACACACAGACGCAAATACGCGGATCCTGTCAAAGGACACACACACACACACAGACACACACAAATACGTGAGTGCTGTCAAAGGACAAACATGCACACACACACACAAATACGCGGTTCCTGTCAAAGGAGACACACACACGCACAAACAAACACACAAATACGCGGGTCCTGTCAATGGGCACACACACACACAAATACGCGGGTCCAGTCAAAGGACACACACACACGCACACACACACCCAAACAGACACAAATACGTGTGTCCTGTCAAAGGACACACACACATACACACACAAATACGTGGGTCCTGTCAAAGGAGACACACACACACACACACAAACATAAATACGCGGGTCCTGTCAAAGAACACACACACACACAAACACACGGGTCCTGTCAAAGGACACACATACACACACACACAGACAAATACGCGGGTCCTGTCAAAGGACACACACACACACACACACACAGGCACATACACACAAATACACGGCTCCTGTCAACGGACACACACACACACACTCAGATACGCGGGTCCTGTCAAAGGACACACACACACACGCACACACAGACACGCACACTCAAATACGCGGGGCCTGTCAAATGACACACACACAAACAAATACGCGGCTCCTGTCAAAGGACACACACACACACACGCACACAGACACAAAAATGCGAGTCCTTTCAAAGGACACACACACACACACACACACATATGAGCGGCTCCTGTCAAAGGAAACATACACACACAAATACGCGGGTCCTGTCAATGGACACACACACACACACACACAAATACGCGTGTCCTGTCAAAGGACACACAGACACAAATACGCGGGTCCTGTCAAAGGACACACACACACTCACAAATACGCGTGTCCTGTCAAAGGACACACACACACAAATACGCGGGTCCTGTCAAAGGACACACACACACAAATACGCGGGTCCTGTCAAAGGACACACACACACACACACACACACACACAAATACGCTGTTCCTGTCAAAGGACAAACACACACACACACACAAATACGCG
>NW_027590076.1:1122500-1125000 GCF_964213995.1 Mustelus asterias
GGACACACACACTTACACTCACAGACACAAATACGCGGGTCCTGTAAAAGGACACACACACACACACACACACAAATACGCGGGTCCTGTCAAATGACAAACATGCACACACACACACAAATACGCGGTTCCTGTCAAAGGAGACACACACACACAAACAAATACGCAAATACGCGGGTCCTGTCAATGGGCACACACACACACAAGTACGCGGTTCCAGTCAAAGGACACGCACACACGCACACACATACCCAAACACACACAAATACGTTGATCCTGTCAAAGGACACACACACACAAATACTTGGGTCCTGTCAAAGGACACACACACACACACACAGACACAAATACGCGGGTCCTGTCAAAGAACACACACACACACACACAAATACACGGGTCCTGTCAAAAGACATACACACACACACACACAGGCACACACACACAAATATACGGCTCCTGTCAACGGACACACTCACACACCCTCAGATACGCGGGTCCTGTCAAATGACACACACACACACGCACGCACACACAGACAGACACACTCAAATACGCGGGGCCTGTCAAATGACAAACACACACACACACACAAATACGCGGCTCCTGTCAAAGGACACACACCCACTCACATATAAGCGGGTCCTGTCAAAGGAAACAGACACAGACACACACAGAAATACGTGGGTCCTGTCAAAGGACACACACACACACAAATACGCGGGTCCTGTCAAAGGACACACACACACGCACACAAAGACACAAATACGCGGGTCCTGTCAAAGGACACATAAACACACACACACAAATACGCGGGTCTTGTCAAAGGACAAACACACAGACACACTCACACATACGCGGGTCCTGTCGGCAGACACACGCACACGCAAACAAATACGCGGTTCCTGTCAAAGGACACACACACACAAACACACACACAAATGCGCGGTTCCTGTCAATGGACACACACATAAATACGCGGTCCGGTCAAAGGACACACACACATACACACAAATACGCCGGTCCTGTCAAAGGACATATACACACACAAATACGCGGGTCCAGTCAAAGGCCACACACACACACACACAAATACGCGAGTCCTGCCAAATGACACACAAACACACACACACACACACACACACACACACAAATACGCGGGCTCTGTCAAAGGAAACACACACACACACACACAAATACGCCGGTCCTGTCAAAGGACACACACACACACACACTCAAATACACGGGTCCTGTCAAAGGACACACACACACACACACACACGCACAAACACACAAATACGCGGGTCCTGTCAAAGGACACACACACACACACACACACAAATACATGGGTCCTGTCAAAGGACACACACACACACATACACACACACACACACACACACACACACACAAATACGCGGGTCCTGTCAAAGGACACACACACATACACACAAATACGCGGGTCCTGCCAAAGGACACATATACACACAAATACGCGTGTCCAGTCAAAGGCCACACACACACACACAAAAATACGCGAGTCCTGTCAAATGACACACAAACACACACACACACACACACACACAAATACGCGGGCTCTGTCAAAGGAAACACACACACACACAAATACGTGGGTCCTGTCAAAGGAGACACACACACACAGACACAAATACGCGGGTCCTGTCAAAGGACACACAGACACACACACACAGGCACACAAACACAAATATACGGGTCTTCTGAACGGACACACACACACCCAGAGACGCGGGTGCTGTCAAAGGACACACACACACACACGCACACACAGACACACACACTCAAATACGCGGGGCCTGTCAAATGGCACACACACACAGAAACACAAATACGCGGCTACTGTCAAAGGACACACACACACACACACGCACACAAATACAAAAACGCGGGTCCTTTCAAAGGACACTCACACACACACACACACACATATAAGCGGGTCCTGTCAAAGGAAACATACACACACACACAAATACGCGGGTCCTGTCAATGGACACACTCACACACACACACACACAAGTACGCGGGTCCTTTCAAAGGACACACACACACACACACATATAAGCGGATCCTGTCAAAGGAAACATACACACACACACACAAATACGCGGGTCCTGTCAATGGACACTCACACACACACAAATACGCGGGTCCTGTCAAAGGACACACACACACAAATACGCGGGTCCTGTCAAAGGACACACACACACAAATACGCGGGTCCTGTCAAAGGACACACACACACACTCACACACAGACATACGTGGGTGCTGTCAAGGGACACACACACACACAAATACACACACACAGAAATACGCGGGTCCTGTTAAAGGACACATAAACACAGACACACACAAATACGCGGGTCCTGTCAAAGGACAAACACACAGACACACTAACAAATACGCGGGTCCTGTCGACAGACACAGACACACACACAAATAAGTGATTCCTGTCAAAGGACACACAC
>NW_027590076.1:1137500-1142500 GCF_964213995.1 Mustelus asterias
ACACAAATACGTGAGTGCTGTCAAAGGACAAACATGCACACACACACACAAAAACGCGGTTCCTGTAAAAGCAGACACACACACGCACAAACACACACACAAATACGCGGGAACTGTCAATGGGCACACACACACACACAAATACGCGAGTCCAGTCAAAGGACACACACACACGCACACACACACGCAAACACACACAAATACATGGATCCTGTCAAAGGACACACACAAACACAAATACGCGTGTCCTTTCAAAGGACACACACACACACACACACACAAATACGCGGGTCCTCTCAAAGGACACACACACACACACACACACACACACACACAAATACGCGGGTCCTGTCAAAGGACACACAAACACACACACAAAAATAGGCGGGTCCCGTCAAAGGACACAAACACAGACACACGCCCAAATACGCGGGTCCTGTCAAAGGACACACAAACACACACACACACAAATACGCGGTTCCTGTCAAAGGAGACACACAATCACACACACACAAATACGCGGTTCCTGTCAAAGGAGACACACACGCACACACAAACACACACACAAATACGCGGTTCCTGTCAAAGGAGACACACACTCACACACACACAAATACGCGGTTCCTGTCAATGGGCACACACACACACAAATACGTGGGTCCAGTCAAAGGACACACACACACGCACACACACACCCAAACACACACAAATACGTGGATCCCGTCAAAGGACACATACACACACACAAATACGCGGGTCCTGTCAGAGGACACACACATACATACACAAAAAAACAAATACACGGGTCCTGTCAAAGAACACACAGACACACACACACACAAATACGCCGGTCCTGTCAAAGGACACACACACACACACACAGGCACACACACACAAATACCCGGGTCCTGTCAACGGACACACACACACACACACACACACACTCAGTTGCGCAGGTCCAGTCAAAGGACACACACACACACGCACACACAGACACACACTCTCAAAAACGCGGGGCCTGTCAAATGACACACACACACACACACACACACAAGTACGCGGCTCCTGTCAAAGGTCACCCACACACACACACGCACACAGACGCAAGAACGCGGGTCCTGTCAAAGGACACACACACACACACACACACACAAATACGCGGGTCCTGTCAAAGGACACACACACACATACACACACACAGACACAAACACGCGGGTCCTTTCAAAGGACACACACACACACACACAAATATGCGTGTCGTTTCAAAGGACACACATGCACACACACAATCACACACACACACAAATACGCGTTTCCTGTCAAAGGACACACAGACACACACATATACGCGGGTCCTGTCAAAGGACACACACAATTAAATACGCGGGTCCTGTCAAAGGACACACACACACACACACACACACAAATACGCGGGTCCTGTCAAAGGAGACAAATGCACACAGACACAAAAACGCGGGTCCTGTCAAAGGGCACACACACACACAAATACGCGGGTCCTGTCAACGGACACACACACACACACACTCAGATACGCAGGTCCAGTCAAAGGACACACACGCACACACAGACACACACACTCAAAAACGCGGGGCCTGTCAAATGACACACACACACAGACACAAGGACGCGGGTCCTGTCAAAGGACACACACACACACACACAAATACGCGGGTCCTGTCAAAGGACACACACACACATACACACACACAGACAGAAATACGCGGGTCCTTTCAAAGGACACACACACACACACACATACAAATACGCGTGTCGTGTCAAAGGACACACGCACACACACAATCACACACACACACAAATACGCGGGTCCTGTCAAAATACACACACAGTCATATACGCGGGTCCTGTCAAAGGACAGATACACACACAGACACACACACACAAATACGCGGGTCCTGTCAAAGGACACACGCACACACATATACGTGGGTCCTGTCAAAGGACACATACACACCCAAACACAAATACGCAGGTCCTGTCAATGGACACACACTCACACACACACACACACACACACACACACACACACACACACACACACACACACACACTCAGTTGCGCAGGTCCAGTCAAATGACACACACACACACACACACACACAAGTACGCGGCTCCTGTCAAAGGTCACCCACACACACACACGCACACAGACGCAAGAACGCGGGTCCTGTCAAAGGACACACACACACACACACACACACAAATACGCGGGTCCTGTCAAAGGACACACACACACATACACACACACAGACACAAATACGCGGGTCCTTTCAATGGACACACACAAACACACACACAAACACACAAATATGCGTGTCGCTTCAAAGGACACACACAATCACAGACACACACAAATACGCGGGTCCTGTCAAAGGACACACACACACACACATATACGCGGGTCCTGTCAAAGGACACACACAATTAAATACGCGGGTCCTGTCAAAGGACACACACACACACACACACACACACAAATACGCGGGTCCTGTCAAAGGAGACACACACGCACAGACACAAAAACGCGGGTCCTGTCAAAGGGAACACACACACACACAAATAAGCGGGTCCTGTCAACGGACACACACACACACACACACACTCAGATACGCAGGTCCAGTCAAAGGATACACACAAACACGCACACACAGACACACACACTCAAAAACGCGGGGCCTGTCAAACGACACACACACACACACACAAATACGCGGTTCCTGTCAAAGGACAGACACACACACACACACAAATACGCGGGTGCTGTCAAAGGACACACGCACACACATATACGTGGGTCCTGTCAAAGGACACATACACACACACACGCAAATACGCGGGTCGTGTCAATGGACACACATACATACACACACACACACATACAAACACAAATACGTGGGTCCTGTCAAAGGACACACACACACACACAAATACGCGGGTCCTGTCAAAGGACACACACACACACGCACACACACAAATACGCGAGTCCCGTCAAAGGACACACAAACACACACACACACACACACACACACACAAATACGCGGGCCCTGTCAAAGGGCACACACACACACACACACACAAATACGCGCGTCCTGTCAAAGGACACACACTCACACATATACGTGGGTCCTGTCAAAGGACACATACACACACACACACACAAATACGCGGGTCCTGTCAAAGGACACACACACACACAGACAAATACGCGGGTCCTGTCAAAGGACACACACACACACACACACACACACACACAGAAACACGCGGGTCCTCTCAAAGGGCACACACACACACACACACACATACACACACACACACAAACACGCGGGTCCTGTCAAAGGACACACAAACAGACACACAAAAATATGCGGGTCCCGTCAAAGGACACAAACACAGACACATGCCCAAATACGCGGGTCCTGTCAAAGGACACACAAACACACACACACACACACACACACACACACACACAAATACGCGGTTCCTGTCAAAGGAGACACACACTCACACACACACAAATACGCGGTTCCTGTCAAAGGAGACACACACGCACACACAAACACACACACAAATACGCGGTTCCTGTCAAAGGAGACACACACTCACACACACACAAATACGCGGTTCCTGTCAATGGGCACACACACACACAAATACGCGGGTCCAGACAAAGGACACACACACACGCACACACACACCCAAACACACACAAATACGTGCATCCCGTCAAAGGACACATACACACACACAAATACGCGGGTCCTGTCAATGGACACACACATACATACACACACACACACAAACAAATACGCGTGTCGTGTCAATTGGACACACATGCACACACACACAATCACACACACACACAAATACGCGAGTCCTTTCAAAGGACACACACACACACACACACACATACGCGCGTCCTGTCAAAGGACACACACAATCAAATACGCGGGTCCTGCCAAAGGACACACACACACACACACAAATACGCGGGTCCTGTCAAAGGACACACACACACACAGACACAAAAACGCGGGTCCTGTCAAAGGACACACAGACACACACACACACATAAATACGCCGGTCCTGTCAAAGGACACACACACACACACACACACACAGTGGCACACACACACAAATACCCGGGTCCTGTCAACGGACACACACACACACACTCAGTTACGCAGGTCCAGTTAAAGGACACACACACACACGCACACACAGACACACACACTCAAAAAAGCGGGGCCTGTCAAATGACACACACACACACACACACACAAGTAGGCGGCTCCTGTCAAATGACACCCACACACACACGCACACAGACACAAGAACGCGGGTCCTGTCAAAGGACACACACACACACACACACACAAAAATTCGCGGGTCCTGTCAAAGGACACACACACACATACACACACACAGACACAAATACGCGGGTCCTTTCAAAGGACACACACACACACACACAAATATGCGTGTCGTTTCAAAGGACACACATGCACACACACAATCACACACACACACAAATACGCGTTTCCTGTCAAAGGACACACAGACATACACATATACGCGGGCCCTGTCAAAGGACACATACAATTAAATACGCGGGTCCTGTCAAAGGACACACACACACACACAAATACGCGGGTCCTGTCAAAGGAGACAAATGCACACAGACACAAAAACGCGGGTCCTGTCAAAGTACACACACAGTCATATACGCGGGTCCTGTCAAAGGACAGATACACACACAGACACACACACACAAATACGCGGGTCCTGTCAAAGGACACACACACACACATATACGTGGGTCCTGTCAAAGGACACATACACACCCAAACACAAATACGCGGGTCCTGTCAATGGACACACACTCACACACACACACACACACACACACACACACACACACACACACACACACACACACACACACACACACACATACGTGGGTCC
>NW_027590076.1:1155000-1157500 GCF_964213995.1 Mustelus asterias
ACAAATACGCGGGTCCTGTCAAATGGCACACACACACATACACACACACAGACACAAATACGCGGGTCCTTTCAAAAGACACACACACACACACACACACAAATATGCGTGTCGTTTCAAAGGACACACATGCACACACACAATCACATACACACAAATACGCGTGTCCTGTCAAAGGACACACAGACACACACATATACGCGGGTCCTGTCAAAGGACACACACAATTAAATACGCGGGTCCTGTCAAAGGACACACACACACACACAAATACGCTGGTCCTGTCAAAGGAGACACACACTCACACACACACACAAATACGCGGTTCCTGTCACAGGAGACAAACACGCACACACAAACACACACACAAATACGCGGTTCCTGTCAATGGAGACACACACTCACACACACACAAATACGCGGTTCCTGTCAATGGGCACACACACACACACAAATACGCGGGTCCAGACAAAGGACACACACACACGCACACACACACCCAAACACACACAAATACGTGGATCCCGTCAAATGACACATACACACACACAAATACGCGGGTCCTGTCAAAGGACACACACATACATACACACACACACAAACAAATACGCGTGTCGTGTCAATTGGACACACATGCACACACACAATCACACACACACACACAAATACGCGAGTCCTTTCAAAGGACACACACACACACACACACAAATACGCGGGTCCTGTCAAAGGACACACACACACACAGACACAAAAGCGCGGGTCCTGTCAAATGACACACACACACACCCACACACACCCAAATACGCAGGTCCTGTCAAAGGACAGACACACACACACACACATACACACACACGGACACAAATACGCGGGTCCTTTCAAGGGACACACACACACACACACACATACAAACAAACAAATGCTTGTGTCCTGTCAATGTACACACATGCACACACACAAACACACACACACACACAAATACGCGGGTGCTGTCAAAGGACACACGCACACACATATACGTGGGTGCTGTCAAAGGACACATACACACACATACACAAATACGCGGGTCGTGTCAATGGACACACACACACACACACACACACACATACAAACACAAATACGTGGATCCTGTCAGAGGACACAAACACACACACAAATACGCTGGTCCTGTCAACGGACACACACACACACGCACAGACACAAATACGCGGGTCCCGTCAAAGGACAGACAAACACACACACACACACACAAGTACGCGGGCCCTGTCAATGGGCACACACACACAGACACACAAATACGCGCGTCCTGTCAAAGGACACACACACACACATATACGTGGGTCCTGTCAAAGGACACATACACACACACACACACAAATACGCGGGTCCTGTCAAAGGACACACACACACACACGCACACACACACACAAATACGCGTGTCCTGTCAAAGGACACACACACACACACACACACACACACAAATACGCGGGTCCTCTCAAAGGACACACACACACACACAAATACGCGTGTCCTGTCAAAGGACTCACACACACACACACAAATACGCGGGTCCTCTCAAAGGACACATACACACACACACCCACACACACAAATACGCGGGTCCTGTCAAAGGACACACAAACACACACACAAAAATAGGCGGGTCCCGTCAAAGGACAGAAACACAGACACACGCCCAAATACGCGGGTCCTGTCAAAGGACAGACAAACACACACACACACACACACAAATACGCGGTTCCTGTCAAAGGAGACACACACTCAGACACACACAAATACGCGGTTCCTGTCAAAGGAGACACACACGCACACACAAACACACACACAAATACGCGGTTCCTGTCAAAGGAGACACACAATCACACACACACAAATACGCGGTTCCTGTCAATGGGCACACACACACACAAATACGCGGGTCCAGTCAAAGGACACACACACACGCACACACACACCCAAACACACACAAATACGTGGATCCCGTCAAAGGACACATACACACACACAAATACGCGGGTCCTGTCAAATGGCACACACACACATACACACACACAGACACAAATACGCGGGTCCTTTCAAAAGACACACACACACACACACACACAAATATGCGTGTCGTTTCAAAGGACACACATGCACACACACAATCACATACACACAAATACGCGTGTCCTGTCAAAGGACACACAGACACACACATATACGCGGGTCCTGTCAAAGGACACACACAATTAAATACGCGGGTCCTGTCAAAGGACACACACACACACACAAATACGCTGGTCCTGTCAAAGGAGACACACACTCACACACACACACAAATACGCGGTTCCTGTCACAGGAGACAAACACGCACACACAAACACACACACAAATACGCGGTTCCTGTCAATGGAGACACACACTCACACACACACAAATACGCGGTTCCTGTCAATGGGCACACACACACACAAATACGCGGGACCAGTCAAAGGACACA
>NW_027590076.1:1177500-1182500 GCF_964213995.1 Mustelus asterias
AAATACGCGGCTCCTGTCAAAGGACACACACACACACACGCACACAGACACAAAAACGCGAGTCCTTTCAAAGGACACACACGGACACACACACACACACACACATATAAGCGGCTCCTGTCAAAGGAAACATATACACACACACACAACAATACGCGGGTCCTGTCAATGGACACACACACACACACAAATACGCGGGTCCTGTCAAAGGACACACACACACAAAAAAGCGGGTCCTGTCAAAGGACACACACACACACAAATACAGGCGTCCTGTCAAATGACACACACACACACAAATACGCGGGTCCTGTCAAAGGACACACAAACACACACACAAAAATATGCGGGTCCCGTCAAAGGACACAAAAACAGGCACACGCACAAATACGCGGGTCCTGTCAAAGGACACACAAACGCACACACACACACACACACAAACACGCGGTTCCTATCAAAGGAGACACACACTCACACACACACAAATCCGCGGTTCCTGTCAAAGGAGACACACACTCACACACACACAAATTCGCGGTTCCTGTCAATGGGCACACACACACACAAATACGCGGGTCCAGTCAAAGGACACACACACCCAAACACACACAAATACGTGGATCCCATCAAAGGACACATAAACACACACAAATACGCGGGTCCTGTCAAAGAACGCACACACACACACACACAAAAACAAATACACGTGTCCTGTCAAAGGACACACAGACACACACACACACAAATACGCGGGTCCTGTCAAAGGACACACACTCCCACACACACAGGCACACACACACAAATACGCAGGTCCAGTCAAAGGACACACACACACACGCACACACAGACACACACACTCAAAAACGCGGGGCCTGTCAAATGACACACACACACACAAATACGCGGCTCCTGTCAAAGGACACACACAATTAAATACGCGGGTCCTGTCAAAGGACACACACACACACACAAATACGCGGGTCCTGTCAAAGGAGACACACACACACGCACAGACACAAGAACGCGGGTCCAGTCAAAGGGGACACACACACACACACACAAACACAAACAAATACGCGGGTCCTGTCAAAGGACACACACTCACACACACACACACACACACACAAATACGCGTGTCGTGTCAAAGGACACTCATGCACACACACAATCACACACACACACAAATACGCGGGTCCTGGCAAAGGACACACACTCACACACACACACACACAAATACGCGTGTCATATCAAAGGACACACATGCACACACATGTTCACACACACACAAATACGCGTGTCCTGTCAAAGGACACACAGACACACACATATACGCGGGTCCTGTCAAAGGACACACACAATTAAATACGCGGGTCCTGTCAAAGGACACACACACACACACACACAAATACGCGGGTCCTGTCAAAGGAAACACACACTCACACACACACACAAATACGCGGTTCCTGTCACAGGAGACAAACACGCACACACAAACACACACACAAATACGCGGTTCCTGTCAATGGAGACACACACTCACACACACACAAATACGCGGTTCCTGTCAATGGGCACACACACACACAAATACGCGGGTCCAGTCAAAGGACACACACACACGCACACACACACCCAAACACACACAAATACGTGGATCCCGTCAAAGGACACATACACACACACAAATACGCGGGTCCTGTCAGAGGATACACAGATACATACACACAAAAACAAATACACGGGTCCTGTCAAAGGACACACAGACACACACACACACACATAAATACGCCGGTCCTGTCAAAGGACACACACACAAACACACACTGGCACACACACACAAATACCCGGGTCCTGTCAACGGACACACACACACTCAGTTACGCAGGTCCAGTCAAAGGAGACACACACACACACGCACACACAGACACACACACTCAAAAACGCGGGGCCTGTCAAATGACACACACACACACAAATACGCGGCTCCTGTCAAAGGACACACACAATTAAATACGCGGGTCCTGTCAAAGGACACACACACACACACACACACACAAATACGCGGGTCCTGTCAAAGGAGACACACACACACAGACACAAGAACGCGGGTCCAGTCAAAGGGGACACACACACACACACACAAACACACACAAATACGCGGGTCCTGTCAAAGGACACACACTCACACACACACACACACACACACAAATACGCGTGTCGTGTCAAAGGACACACATGCACACACACAAACACACACACACACAAATACGCGGGTCCTGTCAAAGGACACACACTCACACACACACACACACACACACAAATACGCGTGTCGTGTCAAAGGACACACATGCACACACATATTCACACACACACAAATACGCGTGTCCTGTCAAAGGACACACAGACACACACATATACGCGGGTCCTGTCAAAGGACACACACAATTAAATACGCGGGTCCTGTCAAAGGACACACAGACACACACACACAGACAAATGCGCGGGTCCTGTAAAAGGACACACACACACACAGGCACATACACACAAATACACGGCTCCTGTCAACGGACACACACACACACACTCAGATACGCGGGTCCTGTCAAAGGACACACACACACACACACGCACACACAGACACTCACACTCAAATACGCGGGGCCTGTCAAATGACACACACACAAACAAATACGCGGCTCCTGTCAAAGGACACACACACACACACGCACACAGACACAAAAACGCGAGTCCTTTCAAAGGACACACACGGACACACACACACACACACACATATAAGCGGCTCCTGTCAAAGGAAACATATACACACACACACAACAATACGCGGGTCCTGTCAATGGACACACACACACACACAAATACGCGGGTCCTGTCAAAGGACACACACACACAAAAAAGCGGGTCCTGTCAAAGGACACACACACACACAAATACAGGCGTCCGGTCAAATGACACACACACACACAAATACGCGGGTCCTGTCAAAGGACACACAAACACACACACAAAAATATGCGGGTCCCGTCAAAGGACACAAAAACAGGCACACGCACAAATACGCGGGTCCTGTCAAAGGACACACAAACGCACACACACACACACACACAAACACGCGGTTCCTCTCAAAGGAGACACACACTCACACACACACAAATCCGCGGTTCCTGTCAAAGGAGACACACACTCACACACACACAAATTCGCGGTTCCTGTCAATGGGCACACACACACACAAATACGCGGGTCCAGTCAAAGGACACACACACCCAAACACACACAAATACGTGGATCCCATCAAAGGACACATAAACACACACAAATACGCGGGTCCTGTCAAAGAACGCACACACACACACACACAAAAACAAATACACGTGTCCTGTCAAAGGACACACAGACACACACACACACAAATACGCGGGTCCTGTCAAAGGACACACACTCCCACACACACAGGCACACACACACAAATACGCAGGTCCAGTCAAAGGACACACACACACACGCACACACAGACACACACACTCAAAAACGCGGGGCCTGTCAAATGACACACACACACACAAATACGCGGCTCCTGTCAAAGGACACACACAATTAAATACGCGGGTCCTGTCAAAGGACACACACACACACACAAATACGCGGGTCCTGTCAAAGGAGACACACACACACGCACAGACACAAGAACGCGGGTCCAGTCAAAGGGGACACACACACACACACACAAACACAAACAAATACGCGGGTCCTGTCAAAGGACACACACTCACACACACACACACACACACACAAATACGCGTGTCGTGTCAAAGGACACTCATGCACACACACAATCACACACACACACAAATACGCGGGTCCTGGCAAAGGACACACACTCACACACACACACACACACACAAATACGCGTGTCATATCAAAGGACACACATGCACACACATGTTCACACACACACAAATACGCGTGTCCTGTCAAAGGACACACAGACACACACATATACGCGGGTCCTGTCAAAGGACACACACAATTAAATACGCGGGTCCTGTCAAAGGACACACACACACACACACACAAATACGCGGGTCCTGTCAAAGGAAACACACACTCACACACACACACAAATACGCGGTTCCTGTCACAGGAGACAAACACGCACACACAAACACACACACAAATACGCGGTTCCTGTCAATGGAGACACACACTCACACACACACAAATACGCGGTTCCTGTCAATGGGCACACACACACACAAATACGCGGGTCCAGTCAAAGGACACACACACACGCACACACACACCCAAACACACACAAATACGTGGATCCCGTCAAAGGACACATACACACACACAAATACGCGGGTCCTGTCAGAGGATACACAGATACATACACACAAAAACAAATACACGGGTCCTGTCAAAGGACACACAGAAACACACACACACATAAATACGCCGGTCCTGTCAAAGGACACACACACAAACACACACTGGCACACACACACAAATACCCGGGTCCTGTCAACGGACACACACACACACACTCAGTTACGCAGGTCCAGTCAAAGGAGACACACACGCACACGCACACACAGACACACACACTCAAAAACGCGGGTCCTGTCAAACGACACACACACACACACAAAAATTCGCGGGTCCTGTCAAAGGACACACACACACATACACACACACACAGACACAAATACGCGGGTCCTTTCAAAGGACACACACACACACACACACAAATATGCGTGTCGTTTCAAAGGACACACATGCACACACACAATCACACACACACACAAATACGCGTGTCCTGTCAAAGGACACACAGACACACACATATACGCGGGTCCTGTCAACGGACACACACACACACACACAAATACGCGGGTCCTGTCAAAGGAGACAAATACACACAGACACAAAAACGCGGGTCCTGTCAAAGGGCACACACACACACACAAATACGCGGGTCC
>NW_027590076.1:1185000-1187500 GCF_964213995.1 Mustelus asterias
CGCGGTTCCTGTCAAAGGAGACACACACTCTCACACACACAAATACGCCGTTCCTGTCAAAGGAGACACACACGCACACACAAACACACACACAAATACGCGGTTCCTGTCAAAGGAGACACACACTCACACACACACAAATACGCGGTTCCTGTCAATGGGCACACACACACACAAATACGCGGGTCCAGTCAAAGGACACACACACACGCATACACACACCCAAACACACACAAATACGTGGATCCCGTCAAAGGACACGTACACACACACAAATACGGGGTTCCTGTCAGAGGACACACACATACATACACACAAAAACAAATACACGGCTCCTGTCAAAGGACACACAGACACACACACACACACAAATACGCCGGTCCTGTCAAAGGACACACACACACACACACAGGCACACACACACAAATACCCGGGTCCTGTCAACGGACACACACACACACACACTCAGTTACGCAGGTCCAGTCAAAGGACACACACACACACGCACACACAGACACACACACTCAAAAACGCGGGGGCTGTCAAATGACACACGCACACACACACACACAAGTACGCGGCTCCTGTCAAAGGACACCCACACACACACACGCACACAGACACAAGAACGCGGGTCCTGTCAAAGGACACACACACACGCACACAAACAAATACGCGGGTCCTGTCAAAGGACACACACACACATACACACACAGACACAAATACGCGGGTCCTTTCAAAGGACACACACACACACACACAAATATGCGTGTCGTTTCAAAGGACACACATGCACACACACAATCACACACACACACAAATACGCGGGTCCTGTCAAAGGACACACACACACACACATATACGGGGGTCCTGTCAGAGGACACACACACAATTAAATACGCGGGTCCTGTCAAAGGACACACACACACACACACACAAATACGCGGGTCCTGTCAAAGGAGACACACACACACAGACACAAAAACGCGGGTCCTGTCAAAGGGCACACACACACACACACAAATACGCGGGTCCTGTCAACGGACACACACACACACACACACACTCAGATGCGCAGGTCCAGTCAAAGGACACACACACACACGCACACACAGACACACACACTAAAAAACGCGGGGCCTGTCAAAGGACACACACACACACACACACAGACACAAGAACGCGGGTCCTGTCAAAGGACACACAGACACACACACACGCACACACACACACACACACACACAGAAATACGCGGGTCCTGTCAAAGGCCACACACACACATACACACACACAGACACAAATACGCGGGTCCTTTCAAAGGACACACACACACACACACACACACACACACAAATACGCGTGTCGTGTCAAAGGACACACACGCACACACACAATCACACACACACACAAATACGCGGGTCCTGTCAAAGGACACACACAATCAAATACGCGGGTCCTGTCAAAGGACACATACACACACACACACACACACACACACACACACAAATACGCGGGTGCTGTCAAAGGACACACACACACACATATACTTGGGTCCTGTCAAAGGACACATACACACACAAACACAAATACGCGGGTCCTGTCAATGGACACACACTCACACACACACACACACACACACACACACACACACACACACACACACACACACACATACGTGGGTCCTTTCAAAGGACACACACACACACACACACATATACGCGGGCCCTGTCAAAGTACACACACACACACGCACACAAAATCGCGGGTCCTGTCAAAGCACGCACACACACACACACACACACACACACACTCACACACACACACACACACAAATACGCGGGTCCTGTCAAAGGACACACACACACACACACAAATACGCGGGTCCTGTCAAAGGACACACACACACACAATCAAATACGCGGTTCCTGTCAAATGACACACACAGACACACACACACACTCACACACACAGACACAAATACGCGGATCCTGTCAAAGGACACACACACACACAGACACACACAAATACGTGAGTGCTGTCAAAGGACAAACATGCACACACACACACAAATACGCGGTTCCTGTCAAAGGAGACAAATACACACAGACACAAAAACGGACACACACACAAACACTCAGTTACGCAGGTCCAGTCAAAGGAGACACACACACACACGCACACACAGACACACACACACAAAAATTCGCGGGTCCTGTCAAAGGACACACACACACACACACACACAAATATGCGTGTCGTTTCAAAGGACACACATGCACACACACAATCACACACACACACAAATACGCGTGTCCTGTCAAAGGACACACAGACACACACATATACGCGGGTCCTGTCAAAGGAGACACACACACACACACACAAATACGCGGGTCCTGTCAAAGGAGACAAATACACACAGACACAAAAACGCGGGTCCTGTCAAAGGGCACACACACACACACAAATACGCGGGTCCTGTCAACGGACACACACACAC
>NW_027590076.1:1197500-1200000 GCF_964213995.1 Mustelus asterias
CACACAAACACACACACAAATACGCGGTTCCTGTCAAAGGAGACACACACTCACACACACACAAATACGCGGTTCCTGTCAATGGGCACACACACACACAAATACGCGGGTCCAGTCAAAGGACACACACACACGCACACACACACCCAAACACACACAAATACGTGGATCCCGTCAAAGGACACGTACACACACACAAATACGGGGTTCCTGTCAGAGGACACACACATACATACACACAAAAACAAATACACGGCTCCTGTCAAAGGACACACAGACACACACACACACACAAATACGCCGGTCCTGTCAAAGGACACACACACACACACACAGGCACACACACACAAATACCCGGGTCCTGTCAACGGACACACACACACACACACTCAGTTACGCAGGTCCAGTCAAAGGACACACACACACACGCACACACAGACACACACACTCAAAAACGCGGGGGCTGTCAAATGACACACGCACACACACACACACAAGTACGCGGCTCCTGTCAAAGGACACCCACACACACACACTCACACAGACACAAGAACGCGGGTCCTGTCAAAGGACACACACAGACACGCACACAAACAAATACGCGGGTCCTGTCAAAGGACACACACACACATACACACACAGACACAAATACGCGGGTCCTGTCAAAGGACACACACAGACACGCACACAAACAAATATGCGTGTCGTTTCAAAGGACACACATGCACACACACAATCACACACACACACAAATACGCGGGTCCTGTCAAAGGACACACACACACACACATATACGGGGGTCCTGTCAGAGGACACACACACAATTAAATACGCGGGTCCTGTCAAAGGACACACACACACACACACACAAATACGCGGGTCCTGTCAAAGGAGACACACACACACAGACACAAAAACGCGGGTCCTGTCAAAGGGCACACACACACACACACAAATACGCGGGTCCTGTCAACGGACACACACACACACACACACACACACACTCAGATGCGCAGGTCCAGTCAAAGGACACACACACACACGCACACACAGACACCCACACTAAAAAACGCGGGGCCTGTCAAAGGACACACACACACACACACACAGACACAAGAACGCGGGTCCTGTCAAAGGACACACAGACACACACACACGCACACACACACACACACACACACACAAATACGCGGGTCCTGTCAAAGGCCACACACACACATACACACACACAGACACAAATACGCGGGTCCTTTCAAAGGACACACACACACACACACACACAAATACGCGTGTCGTGTCAAAGGACACACACGCACACACACAATCACACACACACACAAATACGCGGGTCCTGTCAAAGGACACACACAATCAAATACGCGGGTCCTGTCAAAGGACACATACACACACACACACACACACACACAAATACGCGGGTGCTGTCAAAGGACACACACACACACATATACTTGGGTCCTGTCAAAGGACACATACACACACAAACACAAATACGCGGGTCCTGTCAATGGACACACACTCACACACACACACACACACACACACACACACACACACATACGTGGGTCCTTTCAAAGGACACACACACACACACACATATACGCGGGCCCTGTCAAAGCACACACACACACACACACACACACAAAATCGCGGGTCCTGTCAAAGCACGCACACACACACACACACACACACACACACACACACACACACACACACACACTCACACACACACACACACAAATACGCGGGTCCTGTCAAAGGACACACACACACACACACAAATACGCGGGTCCTGTCAAAGGACACACACACACACAATCAAATACGCGGTTCCTGTCAAATGACACACACAGACACACACACACACTCACACACACAGACACAAATACGCGGATCCTGTCAAAGGACACACACACACACAGACACACACAAATACGTGAGTGCTGTCAAAGGACAAACATGCACACACACACACAAATACGCGGTTCCTGTCAAAGGAGACACACACACGCACAAACACACACACAAATACGCGGGTCCTGTCAATGGGCACACACACACACAAATACGCGAGTCCAGTCAAAGGACACACACACACGCACACACACACCCAAACACACACAAATACATGGATCCTGTCAAAGGACACACACACACAAATACGCGGGTCCTGTCAAAGGACACACACACATACACACACAAATACGTGGGTCCTGTCAAAGGAGACACACACACACACAAACCCAAATACGCGGGTCCTGTCAAAGAACACACACACACACACACAAACACACGGGTCCTGTCAAAGGACACACAGACACACACACACAGACAAATACGCGGGTCCTGTCAAAGGACACACACACACGCACACACACAGGCACTTACACACAAATACACGTCTCCTGTCAACGGACACACACACACACACACTCAGATACGCGGGTCCTGTCAAAGGACACACACACACACACGCACACAC